>NC_051176.1:276340076-276434258 GCF_013339695.2 Rhipicephalus sanguineus | reverse complement strand
TATCTTTGTTTCTCCTTCTTTCTCTCTCTTTGTGCTCGTTGTCTAGCCCATCTGCGTTATTGCATCCCGCGCCGGAAAACTGGCGCACGTGTTCTGGCAGCGAAGCATACAATAATAATATCTGGGGTTTAACATCCCAAAACAACGACATGATTATGAGAGACGCCGTAGTGGAGGGGTGCGGAAATTTCGACCACCTGGGGTTCTTTGACATGCACCTAATTCTAAGTACACGGGCCTCCAACATTTCCGCCTCCATCGAAAATGCGGCCACCGCGGCCGGGATTCGATCCCGCGACCTTCGGGTCCGCAGTCGAACGCCATAACCACTAGACCACCGTGGCGGGGCTGGCAGCGAAGCAGAAGATGAAGAAGAGGACGAAGGGAACGCGTGCCGGTTCATGATGATGATATTTTTTGCCAGACCGGACAGATTACGCTCAGCATAAACAGCTCCACTGCTAAAAAAAAGGTAACCTGGTGCATCTTTTCTTCATTTTTCTTTTTGCTACTGTGAGGTTTTACTCCAGAAAGCCGAACCCTATTAATAAGAATTTCGTCGATAGCTGACCTCTATTAAAACAATCATCAACTTCACTCCCCGCATACATTCAATTCCTTGCTGTCCGTGGCAACATCCCAAAATAAGACGGACAGCGGTACTTTTACTGTAAAGAACGGGCTGCTCATTGTTACAATAACCGCAGCGTTGTATTTCGCTTAATGTATGACTCCGGCGTACTTGCGGCTTGACACATATGAAATTAAACTTGTTGCGTGCAAGCCTTCCACTTGGTGGTGATGCGCAGCTATATTTCAGGTTCACACAGGTAGTGTGTTACTGAAAAAGAAAGGCGAATGCCAAGCTCCTAAGAAGTACTTCGCTCAGTGAAGTTGCACTGCGGCAGTCTAATCTGCCCGTGGGCGGCTCTTTTATCTCGATGTCTCCCTCTCTAACTCTTGATGCTGGAAGCAGAAACCACCGGGGTACACGACGGAGTCCATTATGGCGCAGGAAGCGGGAGTGCCGAGAGCGGCATACCAACAACAATTTTCCTTTTCAGCTTTCCAGGCCTGAAACATTCTGGCGGAGGTTTCTCTTCCGCAAGCACGCGGCGTCGAAGACCATCAAACTCTGTGCGGCCGGATACAATGCCACCCTTTTGGCTTGTTCATAAAACGGTCGATAACAAAAAGAGATGACACTGGGTGGAGAATGAGAAAACAGAAGCAAGGCGAAAGGGGCGAACAATGAGCGGAGGAATCGTAAAATAGCCCCCTTCTCCAGCAGAACGGTCGCCGTAAAGAGGATGACGAAGAAGATGGTCGCTTTCGGACATCTCGAAAGAAACGACGGCGTCAAACCATCCGTAAAAACGGCCCGGAAGTGCCGAGAGAGCTGCGCCGACGGTCATTGTCTGCGGCAGCACAAAAGCAACAGAAAATGGGCGGTGGAAAAGAAAAAATGAAAGAAAGGCGAGAAAGAGGCGCCCAAGGAGAACCCTGTGCCAAGGCAGAGAAGATACAAGGGGTCGGTGCCAGGACACCGAGTCGGTTTTGCGCAGATACATATGGATATATACGTAAAGGTTGGAGAGAAAATAGCCTCGCCGAATGTCGGGATGGGGGGGGGGGGGGTGTACAGTGTTTCCGTCTCGTGCACCGAGCGCTCTCCAGCCGACAGGTGATGACCGCACGCCGCAGAGCCAGGCTACTTACAGCGCCGACTGGGCCGGGAATCAAGCCACCGATAATGAGCGAACGAAGCGCTCTCCTCCCACAGGAAAGATAGTGAAGTAGACGGGCGAGGAGCGAGAAGGCACGCCTGGGTGGCTGGCTGCGCGATTGCTGCGGCGCGCTACGACCCAGAACATCGAGCAACGGTCGTCGTGGGGCCCCGCGAGCGCCTCCTCGCTAAGTGCCGGCCGATAAGAGCAGCCCGGGAGGCTCCTTTTTATCCCAGACGCACTCTCGGCGGCCTTTCGCTCGTGCGGGTCGGCGGCGCGCCCCTGCCTGACAAGTTGGAAGCGGCCGCGTCGATTGCCGCATCCTGCACGCGGCCTGGTGGAAGCCGACGTGGGGATTGATTGAATTATTGATTAGGAACTTCAACTGGCTTCTTTCGCGAATTTTGTTTCCCGCGCCCCTCTTATGCTCCTTTCTGAGAGCGGTGGTTGTTTGTACACCCAGCCCTGGTCGCGAACAGCGAGGGTTTCGAGCAAATTATAGGGAGCGACTTGCCGAGGAGACTGCTTGAAATCATCGCGAACGAGTGCTTTTTCAGAGAAGCCTGTGTTTGCCCACTTCCAAAGGAAATCCCCTGTTTTTCTTTTTCCCTCGCGATTACTATGTTGGTTTGTTATGTCTTCGCAGCTATTGCTTCTATATACGTATAAACAATCACTGCTACAAGCATAAGCAAAAAGCGAATGCATACGGAAGCGTATACTGTCATTCTAATGTGAATACGTTGCGAAGGAAAATGTGACCATCTAAAATGAGGTAAAATAGCTATAGTGGGGAAAGTTGGCACAGCTTTCGGGAGAGCGCGAACGGCGAGGAACATAGAAAAAGTAAAGATGAACCAAACAAGACAGAGCTTATAATGGCCATAGCCCAGTAGTTACTGCCTAATTAACGAGCTACCACCTATTTGATGTAATCAATAAAAATAATGTTCAGGTTGGAAATATTGCCCGGAAGCAGGTGTGATCGTAAATAATGTTGTTGAAACCGCTTTTTGTCACGAAGTTTGTTTGGAGTAACGATATCAGAATGATAGTCCCATAACATAAGTACGTCTTTACTATAATTTATTTATCCGTTGTCAGACCCTCAGTGTACACTAGGGTTGGGCTATTAGGGGCGAAGCACCCTAGGGTCGAGGCTTGTCCGTTGTGCGTTGTTGTCCGTGCTGGCGGCACAGCACCGTGTAAAATCGAAACATTAGGTTTAACAATAGACTAATAATAATCATCACTGCGACAAAACAGCATTATACACCTACAAGCACAAACCCTTTATACTAGTCGGCGACTTAACCTACACATTATGGACCTTAGGAGCTAGCGCTGTCGTCGACTCTTTATGCCACTTAATATCACACTGTCACTCAATTTATATTATATGGGGCAACGCTCGGGTAGCGCACGGTTACTCACCCATGCGATACCAGGAGCTTCGCCCACTCGTCATGATTCACTTCTTGGAGATGCGGGGATTTTTAGTAAACCTCGAACGTTCGCTGTACCTTACGATGGTATTTTCACAGTAAGCCTACATTACTCACAGCATCACTGCACAAAATTACGATCAATATCGTTGCCTGAGGATCAAGCGTACTGGGATCCTCGTGGACGTTAACATCAGTTTAATTAATCAGTGTTACACACGCTATAGTAATATGGAGCAAAGAAACACTGATTCAAGCACATTTGCGAAATACTCTGCTCATGCGCCCGAAAATTTGGAAGAGTTTCCTTTTTTATTGCATTTCCCTAAAAAACTTCTTGTGTAATGGGGCGCTGTTGACCTTAACGTATTAGGAGTGTCTATAATGCCTTCGGCGTTAACAAACTAAGAGCCACAACAGTCACATGATTTTTCTTTGCGCGCTTCAAGTGTTTGAGCGAAATGCGTTCTATTGTTTTTTTTTCTTATAGCGCATAAGCGGAAACACATTTCAGCAAGGCTGTGTCTTGCTGTAAGAACAACAGCGCCCGCTGCTAACAAACTTTGTGTCATGCGTTTCAATGCGTTACATTCTCAGGAAGACTAAAATGACAATGATGTCTTGCGTATACTAGACAGCAGGTTTGAAATGAATACTAGGGGTGTGCAAATATTCGAGATTCGAATTCGAATCGAATAATACCTAATCCAATAATTCGATTCGACTTTCAAATAGCTAGTATTCGATGTTTCGAATAATTCGAAAGGACGAATACATAAAACGCGACAAAGGTCAATGGTGCAACATGGTAATGTTAAGGCGGCTAAAAGTAACGTCAACGTCGTTACAGTCGGCCTTTTGTTAAAACTTTCACTGATATCCTGGTTCAAAGGCGAGCGCGCATGTTTATCTTAAAGGAGATTACGTCATATGTGAACGTAAAAAATATGCACGAGAAAACTGGACTTCTTGCGTAGTTCGGTCGCGTATATGCCGCAAGCGCCGAAAAATGTTTCTACTTTTGCCCCCGAAACCCTCGGTGATTGGCTTCACTTGAGAAAATTTGTTCCCGCTGTGTCTCTACCGCACCACACCACACGTTAGAAATCCCATCGTTGCTGCGCGCAGTTAAAACACTGCTGTGAATGGGCGCCCGAAGATTTTTGGGTCCGGAGCTTTCATGACGATGAAGCACATCATTACCGTTGTTCTTCCTTTGAATTTTCAATAAAATTTCGGTATTCGATATTCGATTCGATATTCGATATTTTTGGCCGCTATTCGGCACCATTCGATTTGAATTCGATTCGATATGAAATTTCACTATTCGCACACCCCTAATGAATACTGCAAAAGCAAACAGAAAAAAAAACTACCCAGTAAAATCGCATAGATTACTTCGCACGCCCCTCCACTGCTGACATAAATACCTTTTCGGCGCTCTTTCTTTTGTATTTATCGGCCAACTTACCTCTGGAGAACTTAAAAGACTAGGCAGGAAGTTTTAAAGCAATCGCAACAATCGACATGACAAGTGTATCGGGGAGGTCAGTGTTGACGTTAAAGAGGAAACTCTACCCGCCGAGAAACGACTGATGAGACAAATCTTAGTGATTGATTCTGAGTTATCGCTTCTTCTTTCAAAGAACAGGTGCTTCGCAGATGAATCCTTACATTTTATTGCGATTATTGTGGTAGTTGCGATGTCTCTGGCGCCGCTGGCACATTCGTCATGAGTGCAGATCTCTTCTCTGACGCATTCACAGTGGCGCTATATCTTGTTATCACTACAAAAAAAAAGTTAGCGTTCGTCTAGATTTAGTGTTTAAGACAAAAACATGGCTGATCCCTCCGTCATAGGAATCAGTATAACACGAAAGTGAAACGTGTCTTCACAGAAGTAGTGCTTATTGTGTAATGATATACGAGAGCTTGTACAACGTCTATTCGTGTTTGGCAGCTATAACACCGTTTGACGTGGATGCACCCATGTTAACAGCATGTCTCTATCGCGACGACTAACGCCCATGATCATGATTAAGGCGTTGTGGTAGCTGACGGTGTGAACATATATTTGGACACAGCGGATCGTGAATCCTGCGTAAGGATGATATCAAACAAGCTCATAATCAACACTGGTACCCGGTATGCACTTCTTCAAAGCGTCGTCAATTAAGGAGAGAAACGGCACGGTGTGCGCTTTCTAGTAATGGGTAGCCGACGTCTGTGCTCATGCATACATAACACACACTGCGCTTCAGCAACACCGGAGGTAGAGGTTCGTAGCCTGAGCCGCAAACGCGTGCGTCCCGCTGGCCTCTCTCTCGCAGGCGCTGCTCTCGCTCCACCAAGGCACGACATTCACCCCGTCGAAATCGCGTCCTTTCTGCAACGCATATTGCAGCAGTTTTGTTAGTCGGTGCTCTCGCAATTGAAGCAGTCGGCGGCGGAGAAATCCCGTTCGTGCACGTGGAAGCTGCACTACTCCGATGAGCCGACGCACGCTAACACGAAGCCAAGGGCAAAGAACGTAACTGCGTCAAGGGTGCCTCGGCGACGCCAGCGCGCCCAGTCTACCTCTCTGGTACCGAGACGCTTTAACCATGACCTCCTATATCGCGTGCAATCTCGGAGTAAGCGCTAGTAAGTGTCGATCGTGAAGCATTACTTCTTTTCACCTCTCACAGACGGCGGCACCGCCCCGCTCCGCCCACCGCGAAAGAGAATGTGTGAAAGATATAAGGCGCGTTCGCGCCGTGCCTAGCACCTGCCGAGGTGGCTTAGTGGGTAGGGCGTCGGGCGCTTGTCGTCGCGGCCGCAACGTCGTGGCTTCGATTCCCAGCGGGGTATCTTTTTCTTGGTTTTTTTTCTTTCTCACCCGTTGGTGTCCATTTTATCAACGTCATATCCGTGACGGATGTACTTGGTGGACCCCGGCATAAAACACTTTCGTGTTAAAAAGCAGGGCTAAATATACTGACGGGAGGACCGCCTTGAACGTAGCTGCTGCGCGAACGAAAGCTGGCTTTACCGCATAACTTCGGATTCCAAGATGACGGATCTGTGCGCCACTCTCACTCCCTTTGGGGGTTACAGTAATTCTAGTTCTACGCTACTGTTACGACGATTCCCAGGATAATTCTTCGAGGCAAGTTGTCATAACCCGCACCTTTGAATGCGCTAAGATTGCCGCTGCAGAGAGTTGTGACGCGCTTGTTTTTTGCAAGTCCATTGCTTCCGCTATGCGACAGCCATGTTTTTTTTTTCAGAGGAGGCGTCGTGCAGGCGTACAGGCCAGGTTTTTGTACTGTGAAACTATGTAGCACAATATAGAAAACAGCTTTTTTCGTTGTTCAAAACGGGCGTTCATACGTCATATTAGCGTTCATCAGCGAACAAACGGCAATGTCTCGCGGGTTCTAAGTATGCCCAGGAATTCACATATTTTATTGCAAAACAAGCAAGTATACATAAGTGAACCACTCTTTCAGCTTCGACGTCATGTACTGTGACAGTAGTGCTACAGTGAAGACTGCCATACTATTTTGCTTCATTACACGATATAATTGTTTTTACCCCATATAATATACAAGAAGCCAGCGGTCCTTGGTCAGTTCTCAGGTTGGTGGAGGGATGGTGGAGAGATGGAGGGGTATGCTATGGGTATTTTTAAAGAATTTAAAAAAGGAGGTACAAAATATACCAGTCCAAAAGTTGACTGTTGAGCAAAAAAATCGAAAAGTTGTTTAGATAAATTAATTGTGTCGTTGCTTTTTTGTGATATAAGCACTTTTATTTTGTATGACATAGCAATACATGTTGTAGAATTCGAAATCCGAGCCACACACTAGCAATCTCAGACTGCGCGGTTCTATATAAGCCAGCTCCGTACCACCACAATCCCAACGGTTAATGAATATCACGCTACCATAAACGAAAAATAAAGGGGGAGATTTGAAATCGAAACTACTTACTTTTGTTTGCCCAATACTTGAAATTTTTAACTTCTGTCTCTTCGTCCACGTCATCGTTGTCGGACCCTTTGTTTCCCGTACCTGCAGGTGGAAGAAAGAAAGAACGTTTAGAAAATCTTTTGAATGCGAAGCATTTCTTAGCGAACCTCAGGCACTTTGAGCGCTTCTATCTACGTATCGATCTACGTATCTATTTTTATATCTATCTATCTAGCTAGCCGCCAAAGTCTGGGTGCTCTCGTGATCGCCTCCTCAGCTTGGTGTAGACCAAAATTGGCGTGGGAGGGTAAGAGGGTCTGACGAATATGACTGTCTGTTCATGACATGATTAACGTGAAAATCCTGTCGCGTACGTCGTCAAACTCTTTCGTCCAGACATGTGTGGCACATGCCCATGTTCCACGGGCCACCGTAAGCGGGTATGCGACGCAGGTTATCGACAGTTTATATCTTCCCAGGAACGGCGAGAACATACATAGGAAATTTAAACGCGAGAGTGTTAAGAAAAACCGGCATCAGCAGTGTTGACCCGACGAATGGAAAGAATAAAAATTAGGATCCCAGCAGGAATCGAACCCAAGCATTCTGCGTTGCAATCAGGTATTCTACCACAGAGCCACGCCAGGTCTACAAACCGGTTTGGGAAAACAGCCTGTGCAGGCGTAACGTCGGTGCAACGTCAACTGTGGTTGTGGTGCTGGCTATCTAACAAGAAAGCACTAAACACTACATATATACTCCTACGATACAGTCGTCATATCAGATTAACGTCTGTGGTTCCAGTGTTGGCCCCGCTTTTATAGCAGTCTAATAAACACTACATTTGTATTGCTATGATTCAGCAAGCTATATTTAAACGTTGCTCGACACCGGAGGAATACGCTAACGAAAGTTACGTATGATGTTGTCATCATCGCACCGTAAAGTGCCCTTCGTTTCGATAATACCGACGTCAGTGCTGTAAACCGAGTGCGGACGTTACGTCATACCGTAAGTTACCCTTTAAGTGCCAGTGTAGTCGACGTGTCTGGTAAAGACACAATGGTCACGCAACTAGTACGCTTAGAAAAAAACGTTGATCTACCTCGTAACGTTTGGCTCAAAGAAAAAAAAATGTAGCATAAACAAATACTCACTGATTGCTTCGCATGAAACCGATTACCACAAAGCGTGGGATCTGCCGAATTTTCTTTTTAACCGCTAAATGCTGAATCGACAGGCATCGCCACACACACTCTCGAAGCAAATAAAATATATCGGGAATAAAGTTAAGCGTGTAACATGTTTTTTAACTACTACTCCCCACAAAGCGAACAAGTAATTCCGAAGGTAAGTGCACACAACTAACTAGCATATTGTTTATAAAACTCCTTTTTCTTAAAACCGGCTTGTAGTTGGCTGATTATACTAGTTCCTTAGGTACAAGTATTGGCCCATAGTTGCATTAAAAAATGGAAAGCAGTGTTGTAAATGCGGCTATTGATTTCCTAGGAAAAAAAGATGTTTACAAGAGTAGACATAATGCAATGTATCGGTGAGGTGTATGAGAGTGGAACCCTCAAATCGATTTGGCTGATTATACTAGTTCCTTAGGTACAAGTATTGGCCCATAGTTGCATTAAAAAATGGAAAGCAGTGTTGTAAATGCGGTTATTGATTTCCTAGGAAAAAAAGATGTTTACAAGAGTAGACATAATGCAATGTATCGGTGAGGTGTATGAGAGTGGAACCCTCAAATCGATTTCCACGTTTCAAGAACAGCTGTGCGAGCACCCTTTTCCCACGAGTAAATTGCGAGAGCTTAAATTTGATGCCAGTGTTATTACACACAGAGCCTCGGGACACATTTTCATTGCTCGTCTTTTTTCTTTTTAGTTCCTCTCTCTTTAGGTCCACACAAAAGCTGAGTAAACACGTTGAGCGTTTCTTCTTCCGCACCGCGTTCAAATGCCGCTTACAAGTGACAAACAGAAAAAAAACGAGGAGTTGGAACATGTACCTGGTAAAAAAAAAAAAGTACGGCGCAGCTCGCTAGAATGATGCCGCGAAGTGGAAATGCAACCTCATGCGCTTTAGTGAGAACTTCCTGCTACAGACTGCTGTCAAAACAAAATGTGAGCGTTCGTAATTGAATATATAGAAGCATGCGGGCACGTTGCAGATTCACCGGGCGAAGAAAGCATTGTTCGCTTGCGGCTGTGAATTGCTGGTTTCGTCGAAGTACGGGAGCGGAATTTCGCGCAACGCCCGTTAATTGTGTTTCAGCTCGAGTTCGTCCTCTCCCCGCACTCCCCGATTACTCTTGCCGTCCATCCCGCGGGAAATGTTCGAATTCCTATTCAGATAAATTAAATAGTCACGTCGACGCGAAAGTCTCAACTTCATACCCCCGCAAAAGAAGAGGAAGCCAGCCTATGGGACGCGCGCAGGTGTGTGCCACCTACAACAAAGGGTCCGAAGACGGCGCGCGAGCGATGGAAGAGAAACGGCACTTGCTTCATTCGACATTCCGCTTAGTGGCATTAGCCGCCGTTATCTCCGTCGCAGATTCCATCAAAAAACGCTTACGGCGGGCGGCCGGGCGTGCGATCGCTGCCCGAGCGACCACGCGGCACGCGAAAACGACCGAATCGGCAACTTCTTTTTCCCTCCTCTGATGACCGAACGAAGAGAGACCTGACAGAAAGCTGCACCGTCGTTGCCTGAGTGGGAGGCCGCACAGGGGGACCGGACACTTTCTCGCCCATTTCGAGACGTTTTGTCGCGCCGCGGCGGTTAGTGATGCCGTTCGAAGTAAAGCGTCGGTGCCCGAGTGCGTCTTCTCAAACGCCTCGCGTGGTCGTCCGTCGAAAGAATAGCGACGCTGCGGCTCGTTTCTTCACCGCCACAGCCGGCTCATTCCTTTCCTTTGCCACTTCTTTCTTTCTTTCTTTTGAGCTTCGAAATCGTTAAAGGAGGCACGGTTCGTTTGAAGTAGAGCGGAGGCTGCATTTCTTACGAACCTGGCCTGGTGGCGTTTAAAAAAATTAAATAAATAAAGAAACGGAGACAATGAAAACTCTCATAGTCTACACTCGGGTTCGTAACAACAGAAATGGAATATGTGAGACGCTAGGCACGTATAATCAGTGATGAATGCAGGGAGCCTATTACTACCACCCATTCAAAACGACTGCATTAGCGCAAGCGCTTCTTCAAGCATGCCATGAAAAATAAGGAAAGTAGTTATGCCGAAAGCCGTAATACCCCGAATTAATAATCAATCAATCAATCAATCAATCAATCAATCAATCAATCAATCAATCAATCAATCAATCAATCAATCAATTATTTAACGTGCCCAGGAACAACCGTAAGGTCTTTGTGCAGGCGCACGCAAAAAAAAACAATAAAAATAAACAATACAATACAGACAGTCTTCAGAAATAAAAAATTGATTATTATTATTATTATTATTATTATTATTATTATTATTATTATTATTATTATTATTATTATTATTATTATTATTATTATTATTATTATATTATTAAGAGATCTGAATACACCATATATACGAAAGCTTCTTTTTGCCACAAGGCGCAAGTAAAACATTAACGTTTGCATTTTTGCCATGTGTAATGACCCTGCATGGACCCAGTGAGAGAGAGGGAGAGGGGGGGAGGGGGGTTCTTCACGTTCTGATTTTCCTCTTGAAGTGTGCGGGAGTACTATCAGTATACGGCATCTGACAGACTCGTGAAGTGATTCTTCCTAGCTGTGAGTGTGTCGTTACATTCCTTGAAGAAAAAAAAAGGAAAACCTCGATCCGCACCATGTACTGAGGGTAAAGCTTTTTCAAAGATTACTGCGGGGTTTCACGCCTCATTGTTGCGCCTCATTGTTGCGGGACGCACTGTCACTGGAACTATATATATATATATATATATATATATATAGCCCTGTCTTTTCAAGACGGGGGCTATATAGATGCACGGGGGCCCTTCATACCGGCTGTCCTCCTGTCTGCGACGCAGACAGTCGGGAACAAGGGGTTCGAACCTTCTACACATCGGAAGGCAGACAAGTTGGAACGGCGCATTCAATTTCACCAACGGGGGACTAAGTAACGCACGCCTTAGCCCTTCAAAGATGCAGCAGCCGGAGTTTCTGCCGTGCGGTGAGCGAAGAGGGCAAGATCCGCGTGACGCGCTTCAGAATGAACGCAGGGTGCGTTGCGAGTCCGATCCAATCCGCCTCCAGCTGACTGGTTTTCGTCGGGGCACGGACACAATAATACCGCCACATCTACTGGGCATAATTAAGCGAGCTCGCAATTAGTCCACGCACTCCGGAACGCTGACGCGCAGAGCCGAGTCGGCAGTTTTGAAGGCTACACCGCGTCGCGGGTCCGCCCCCCCCTGGGCGCTCTACGCTAGCTCTCGGCAGGCACGAGCGGTAGGAGCGGTGGTGAGGGGTGGGGGGGGGGGGGGTCAGGACAAGCGGTCGCTGCTGTCTAATCGCGGTATACGGGCGCGTGGCTCGGATGGCCGCGCCATCGCCCGGCGCCGCCCAGGCATGCGACGTGTGCGCGCGCGCTTATGTGGGCCGGCACCGGGCGCAATAAGGGACAGTCTTTACAATCTGCATTCACCGGTTGTCGAAGTTGCATCTTGACGTGCGCGGAACGATGAGGTGGATTTCGCCGGGCTGCAGGTACAGGTTGCAATAAGGGGAGTCAGAGAAGTGATCTCGCCGAATATTGCCGTATGGCGTAGTAAGCGCACGTAGTACGAGCTGCCCCTAATATTTGAACGCGCGTCTTTCGGGCTGGTGACCCGAAAGACGCGGGTTCGACCACGGCCGTGTCGATCTCATTTGATGGAGGCGAAATGGTAGAGGCCCGTGTATTGTGCTACGTCAGTACACGTTAAAAAACCCCAGATGTGCCAAATTATCCGGAGCTCCCCGGTGTCTCTCGTAGCCCGAGTCGCTTTGGGACGTTAAACCTTGTAAACGAACCAGCCAACCTTAGTATTTGCCAGTGTAAAAGTGCGTTTGCAACATTTCACCTATCGGACGGTCTTTGTGAGTGCTTTACATGTAGCTCTTATTGCTGCCGACGCCAGCCAGCCACTATGACTTAGAGAAAACATTCTCAACAGGACGCGTCCTACGTTTCATTGTTTTTCTGTACGTAATGCACAAAACGCGGCACCGTTTGGGGCTTCACTAGGCCCATGTAGTGCTGGTACTTGGCTTTTTGCGAGTGACCGCGTTGCCTGCCATGGCGCAAAACCTGCTTCGCTAAGAACGATGCCAGAGAAAGTGAATGAGAGAGCGAGTGAGAGAAAGAACGGGAGTGGGACAGCGGTTAAGTAGAGCGAGCTAGGGAATGCAGCACCCGAGGAAGCGAATGAATGAACGAGAGTGGAGTCAGTGAGAGATCGAGGGAGTGAGAGACAATATCCTCACCACCGACACACTCATGACCTAGAGAGCAAGACCAGGCAAGCAGTGCAAATGACTGCGTGATGAAGGTTCCTCGATGGTACACACCGTGTGGCAGACGTTCAAGAGTACATGCACGGACACGGATTGCATTAACAAGGCACGAAGGGGCACCGTCTCTGGTATACCCTGTGTTCGAGGAGCTCACAAGAAGGGAGCAGCAGTACCGGTCCGCATTTGAATTCCGTGTAGCGGCAATTGCGCGCGCTCTCGTAATAATGGCGCGAGAAAGAAACGGCGTCGAAAAGAGTGAGAAACAGGAGAGAAACGGTGCCGGCTGTTCCACGAAGCTTCGAAGGCTCGCTCGACAGAACGCTGCAAGGCGCACCGAGGGTGTACGTGCACAAGCAGAGCATACAAAATAGAATAAAGTGAATAGAACGTGCGGTAACATCCGTGCTGTGCAGCGGCGCCTATACGTGCGGTGGAGCGGTGCGCGCCGGGCCGTTTGCCTAAGCAGGGGCCGCATCAGCATAAACGGCCCTTTTTAACTGCGCGGGCATGCGGAACACGGCAAGCGCAAAAAGTCGCAACCGACAGTTTAAGAGGCGAGCTGCGAGCTCCTTCCTTCGGCAAGGAAAGCAGAGCGCACGCAAAGCCGAGCGGCTCGCACGCCTTTGCATCAGCCAGCTTGGTTTCAGCCCCCTCCGTGCCACTGTGGAGCGCCATTTATATTCCTCACGATGGCGTGCCAAAGAGAACGGCTTATTCACACTGCTTCGGAGGGTTTTTTTTTTTTTTTGCAGTGCATGCGCTATTGCGCCTCTAGTTTGAAGAAGCGTCCCACTAACCGCCCGCTGCTTTAATGGGCTTCTCAATCAGACGCGCGGCCCAGTCGCATTCACGACGACATATGGAAAGTACCAGAAAAAGACGCCGCGCTGATCACACAGCCGCCGTAAAAGAACAGAGTTGTCCTATAGGCGAGCAAGTCTCTCTATTCACACACACACACACACACACACACACACACACACACACACACACACACACACACACACACACATATATATATATATATATATATATATATATATATATATATATATATATATATATATAGAGAGAGAGAGAGAGAGAGAGAGAGAGAGAGAGAGAGCAGGGGAAGAGAGAGCTGAATTCTTGTTCCTATTTGAGGGGCAGTTTTGTCATGTAAGTTCCGTATTCAGGCTTTCGCAGAAACAATGTACGCTGAGTTTATAGTAAAAGCCACTGTTGCTATATAGGCCTACGTAGGCCAACCCGTGTAGCAACCAGCCCACATACATAACAATAAACACCTGTAGCCTGTGATGAGAAACTACATAACAATAAATACCTGTAGCCTGTGATGAGAAACTAACAACGTGGTAGAGAATTAAAGAAACAAACAGATAAAACGACTATGGAGAGACAGATGAGACGGAAAAAGCAACGATGTCGTTATCACAAGAATGAGACGTACGAGATGCCTTATATGGACTATTTCAACTAGTGTTTTAGGGAGTAATTTTTTCTGTAAAAACTGTCGATTACTTCCGCTACCAATGTGAAGCACACAAAACCACACATTGCGAACTACAAACACCAAATTGAAAAATGTGTGTGACTTCCCTGCGGAGGTGAGAGATAGTGAAGCCTTTTCAAACTTTCTGAACGCTGCTGTTACGCGTCCGTTCCTGCGTTGGGTGTCGTAACTTGTTGCCTCTGGCCGTATAGGCGCCTGTCTCGAGCCACACGACCCTCTTCGTTTGCGGATGAGGCTGGCTGGATTACTCTAAAACCTTCGCCACCAAAACAGAAAAAAAATAAGAAAATAAAGAGTTATGTAATTGCAGTTCGCGCCACCGAGGCAGAAAATAAAAAGGAAAAGAAAAATAATGAGAAAAATTGCAAAAATAAAAACCTAAACAAATTTAAAAAATGCTTTAAAAATAAGAAAAACTAAACGCAAACACCAGTCCGTAACTGTACGTAGGTACTTGCCCCCCTCAAATTTATTGCCTCAGTATACCGCCAAATGAAAACACGAGCACGGCTGCGCTTACATTTCACATTAGGGAGTAATCCTCCGTAATTTTTTTTTCTTTTTTTTCTTCCCCATAGCTGTTGTGGGTTGAAATAATTGGCATTACTACACTGTCGTGTCAACTGGACGGTATTCATCTGGTATGCTAGCCTACAGGAAAGGGGGGGGGGGGGAGGGAGGCGCTAGCGGGGAAAAAAAAGGGAAATAACTAGTAGCGGGGAAAGAAGCAACACGCACGAGAACTAAAAGGGGAGATGATGTACAAGTGGAATTCTCGAGTGGTGCGGCAAAAGGTAAAACTTTACATTTAACATTGTGCACAGTGCGGCACTAAATCACGAGGCTGAAAAGTGTCTACGAAGCACAAACGTTCCTTTTTTTTCGTTCGTTTTCATTTTATTAACAACGGAGCAAGTTCGGCAAACCTCTGTGGATACGCGACAATAAATTATCGTCATAAACAGCGCGTGCTCTCTTCGTCCTCTTCTTCGCTCCCCGAACATGTGCGCCCGGCGCGCGCTCTCCCGTTGCGCCGATTAGTCCGGCGTGGTATGCAATAACTCGCATGTGCGAGAGATGGAGTACAGATAGAGAGAAATAAAGAGAGAAAGGGAGAGAGAGAGAGAAGTAGAGAGAAAAATTCGGCAGATTCCACGCGTATTGGGAATTGGTTTCATGGGAAGCAGTCAACGAGTACTTCTATGCTGTATTTTATGGCTTTGAGCCAAGCGTTACGAGGTGGATCGACGTGTTTTTATAAGTGTAGTAGCTGTGTGCACATCGTGGGCTTAAAAGGCACGTCGACAACGCTGGCGTTTAAAGGGTAACTTATGGTGCGACGTAACGTCAGCCCTCACGTTAGAGTACATACGTCAGTATTATCAAAACTAAGTGCACTTTAAGGTGCAATCATGTGAATATCATGCGTAACTTTCGTTTATGTATTCCCGCGGGGCTGAGCAACGCTTCAATATAGCTTGCTTAATCATAGGAATACAAATGCAATGTTTATTAGACTGTTATAAAAGCGGAGCCAACACTGGAACCACAGACGTTAATCTGATATGACGCCTGTATCGTAGGAGCACATATGTAGCGTTTATTGCTTTCTTGTAAAATTAGATAGCCAGCACCACAACCACAGTTGACGTTGCACCGACATTACGCCTGCATAGGCTATTTTCCCAAACGGTTTATAGACCTGGCGTGGCTCTGTGGTACAATGCCTGATTGCCACGCAGAATGCTTGGGTTCGATTCCTGCTGGGATCTTAATCTGTATTCCTTCCATTCGTCGGGTCAACGCTGCCGATGTCGGTTTTCTTTAACGCTCATCCAATTAAGTTACGAATGTCTGTTCTCGCCGTTCCTGCGTAGGTATAAACTGTCAATGAGTTGTGGCGTATACCCGTACACCGCGGCCCGTGGTAAACGGGTATGTGCCCCACGTGTCTGGAGGAAAGGGTTTGACGACGTACGCGACAGGATTTTCACGTTTTAAATGAGAAGCATTTCTTAGATAACCTTTGGCACTTTGAGCGTATCTATCTATCTATCTATCTATCTATCTATCTATCTAGCCGCTACGTCTGGGTGCTCTCATGATCGCCTCCTTAACTTGGTGTAGACCGAAATTGGCATGGGAAGGTAAGAGTATTTGACGAATATGACTGTAGGGTGATGACATGAATAACGTGAAAATCTTTTCGCGTACGTCGTCGAACCCTTTCCTACAGACTCGTGTGGCACATACCAGTTTACCACGGGCCGCGGTGTACGGATAAGTGCCACAGGTGATTGACAGTTTATATCTACCCAGGAACGGCGAGAACCGGCATTGGTAACTTAAATGTGAGAGCGTTAAGAAAAACCGACATCGGCAGCGTTGACCCGACCAATGGAAAAAATAAATATTAGGATCCCAGCTGGAGTCGAACCCGAGCATTCTGCGTGGCAATCAGGTATTCTACCCAAGATCCACGCCAGGTCTACAAACTGGTTTGGAAAAACCGTCTGTGCAGGCGTAATGTCGGTGCAACGTCAAATGTGGTTGTGGTGCTGGCTATCTAATTTTACAAGAAAGCAATAAACACTACATATGTACTCCTACGATACAGGCGTCATATCAGATTAACGTCTGTGGTCCCAGTGTAGGCTCCGCTTTTATAGCAGTCTAATAAACATTGCATTTGTATTCCTATGATTCAGCAAGCTATATTGAAGCATTGCTCAACCCCGGAGGAATAGATTAACGAAAGTTACGTATGATATTCATATGATTGCACCATAAAGTGCACGTAGCTTCGATAACACTGACGTATGTACTCTAACGTGAGGGCTGACGTTACGTCGCACCATAAGTTACCCTTTAAACGCCAGTGTGGTTGACGTGCATGGTAAGCCCACGATGTGCACACAGCTACTACACTTACAAGAACACGTCGATCCACCTCGTAACGCTTGGCTCAAAGCCATAAAATACAGCATAGAAGTACTCGCTGACTGCTTCGCATGAAACCGATTGCCACAACGCGTGGAATCTGTCGAATTTTTTCATGTCATGATTATGCAGTAATATTCGTCAAATCCTCTTACCCTCCAGTGTCAATATTGGTCTACACCATGTTAAGGAGGTGATCATGAGAGCACCTAGACGTAGGCGGATAGATAGATAGATAGATAGATAGATAGATAGATAGATAGATAGATAGATAGATAGATAGATAGATAGATAGATAGATAGATAGATAGATAGATAGATAGATAGATAGATAGATAGATAGATAGATAGATAGATAGATAGATAGATAGATAGATAGATAGATAGATAGATAGATAGATAGATAGATAGATAGATAGATAGATAGATAGATAGATAGATAGATAGATAGATAGATAGATAGATAGATATGATAGATAGATAGATAGATAGATAGATAGATATAAATACTCAAAGTGCCACAGGTTCGCTAAGAAACGCTTCGCATTTAAAAGGGAAGAAAGGAAAAAAAATAGAGAAAAACAGAGAAAGAAATACAGAGAGATAGAGATAGAAAGAAACAGACATAAAAAGGAGATACAAAAAACAGAAAAAGGAAAGAAAGAGAGAAAGAAGGATAGACAAGGAGATAGAAAGAAAGGGAAGAAGGAGAAAAAATAGAAACCTGGAGAAAGAGAGAGAGAAAGAAATAGTTGAACGGAAAAAAGAAATAGAAACAAAGAGATACAGAAAAGAAAGAGAGAGAGAGAGGAAGAAAAAGAAAGAGAAAAATAAAGGGAAACAAGGGAGGCCACACTGTTCCGTTGTACATTCAGGCATGGCACCACTAGTTCGAAGCTGCCTTAATTTTTTTATTGCTTTTTATTTATGCCTTCTTCTTTTCCTTTTTTTTTGTATTATGATGTTGGAAGTTTAACAGTGCACGTGAATGCACTCTGAAACCGTTTATAAAAAGCAACTACATATCACCAAAGTACCTTTGATGGACGCAGTTTCGTGTGCGCGAAATAAATGAGAGAAGTTATTCAAAACGATTCATATATTCACGGGTATTTAGCGCATGTCGAAAGCTGCGTAGCGATGTACCACCATACTGCACTTTTAAAGGATGTATTCGATAAATATGAGAAGACAAAAAGAAAAAAAAGGAGAACTGATGAATGAAGTAACAATATGAGGGACCAAAGTTGGTATTCCTCAGTTTGTGCAACGACGTGGGGAAAGGGTTTCTTTTTGTCACACATTATGGCACAATTGCCCGCTCCTAAGGTCACGTTCTATTCATCAGTCATCACCTGTTGTTGCAAGGATGCTTGTCCGCCGGGGTGGTATAGTGGTTACGGCGCTAGGCTGGTCACCCGAAAGTCGCGGGTTCGATCCCAGCCAAGGCGGTCGCATTTCGATGGAGGCGAAATGCGAGAGGCCCGTGTACTTTGTGACATCAGTGCACGTAAAAGAAACCAAGGCACGTATTCACGAAAACGTCCTACGATAAAAAATTATGTCAGAGAGCATTTCAGCCAATCACGATGCGGGACACATCGTTCGAAGCCGGCTGACAGATGGGAAAACGCGCTTACGAAAGAGAACTTTTTTGAATTCGGCCCCACATGGTCTAAATTTCCGGAGCCCTCCACTACGGCGTGCCTCATAAGCATATCGTAGTTTTGGTACGTAAACCCTCCGAAATTATTAATATGCATGGATTCTACAGTCATCCGTCAGCATGGCCTCGAGTAAGACTACCTAACACTGTCACGGTTAGGTGACAAATATGTACAAAAAAATATTTAAAAACGGGGACGGAGGTACAGCCAGGGAGACAGCCCGCATACCGGCCGAGAAAAATCGAGATTACACATGGAACTGTTTCTTATGCGAAACCATTCCATATGCTGAGCCATTTCTCACGAGCCAAACCATCATCCTGCCTGCATACGGTATAACTTGAGGCATCAGATGTTGGCGAGATCAGCGCGCGAGAAGTGTTCACAATCGATGACGCGCAAGAGCGAACGCGCACCGTATACTACCCCCGGATAAGACGGCCGAGCTGAAATGGCAGAAGAAAAAGACATCCACACTCCATATGGCTGCTGAAGTTCAAGCATATGCAGCGCGAAAAGCACCCAGATATACGGTGCCTTGTCATACGTGGCGTAATTTATCATGGCGCACCTGTTTCCTCTGACCGACATCGGTGTTCGCCCCCCTTTTATGCGCTGAACTTTTCTTTGGCCCATCTTCTGTTTCTGTTAACGCGAATAGCTGTTGAAGCAAGTGCCGCTTGCCGACAGGGCAGGTGCCCCTCGCCTGTCTTAATCAGCCGTGCAATCAATTCACGGAGTTTCACGCTGTCGGGGAGCACTCCTCTCCCCAGCTTAGCAAGCGTCGACGCGGCCGCCGAGCGTCTTGAGTGCACCAAGTAGATCGAAACATTGCGATTATTACTTCCTTCGAGTCTCGTTGCTATACCATCTGCTATTTCGATCCACTTAGCTCTTGCGTCCTGACGAGGAGTGAACATGGAAATCCACTCGGCATGGCGGCCATTACTTTGCATTTGAGTCTTCAGGCGCGGCAAAAGAGATAAAGCAAAAGAAACAAAACAGAAACAAATATATGTATCTATGTGTAAGGGCGAAGAGGAAAGCACGTTTTATCTCGCGTAACAACTCGCGATCAATATCGCATGTTCGTAGGCACCACCGAGTGAGTTCACGCATGGCTGCGTAAATTGGTCCGCGGAGGGTGGTCCAAATCGATACACAGAATTAGTTGCCTTAAACCACTGCGCAGTTCCGACAATTTACTGAGCACTAAATGTCAACGCATTACTTTTTATTGTTCGTCCGTATAATGTTGCGCGTGTAGTAACTTATTTCGGCGCCTGGTCGTCAACCATATGTGTTAACGCGCACTAACAATCGAATGGACACATACGTTGTTTTTTTTTTACGTTTTTGCTCCAAATATTCACGGTTAAAGCTCGTGGTATTCGCAATAAAGACCATAGTCTGAACCGTTTCATATGCGTGCGGGTGCTAACCAATTAGAAGTCGGACAAATAACTGGACAAAACGGTGGACCGATGGTGAATGGCACCGATTACGAGCGAAAACTTTGTCACTTCCTCCCTCCTTTCCGCAGATCAACATTGAGGCATATATATTACACTGTGAGCGTACAAAGGTGCGATAACTTCCTTCTTAAGCATGATGAAAGGTTTCAACGTTTCACGAAACAATTACGCTTCTTCAAGCGTCCATATTTTCGTCCAACATGCACAAACAGGCACATTTATGCAAATAGAGAATTGATTTTAGTGTGTGCGTGCGAGCGTGAGTGTTCGAGTGCGTGTCAAACAGGCAAATTATGGCAAGGTCTGAATGAAAAAAGAGGGTCTACATCTTCTTCATAACGTTAATGACAACAAAATTAGAGCGGTTAGAAAAAAAGGGGCCAGAATAGCGAGTGTTTTCTTTAATTCGTAAGTGTTGCGATTGACAGCCTGCCTTCGCTTATAGTACATCCATATCAATCAATCAATCAATCAATCAATCAATCAATCAATCAATCAATCAATCAATCAATCAATCAATCAATCAATCAATCAATCAATCAATCAATCAATCAATCAATCAATCAATCAATGAAACTTGGGCGGCGATTTAGCGATACAGTGACAGTATTCTGTTAGTGTTGTTTGTTGTTAGAGATGTGTTTATTCAAAAAATCATTCCCTGATACGCTTACACAGGTATTGTTATATGCTTTGTTTTTGTAAATATTTTTTTGTACAATGTGTGATATATCTTTTAAATTTGGTGCAAATATTTTCACCGGTCACTTGTTGCCATGTCATTGGTCTTCTGGGCCGTAGTCAAGCTGTTTCATTACAGCTTTTAGCCCAGGAGACCATCCAGAATGTAATGTTTTCCTTTTATTCTGGAAAATAAAGATAATGAATGAATGAATGAATAACAGCAGTTAGTTTAGGGTCAGAGTTTAAAAGCATTCGCGTAAATGTTTTGATACGGGACATACAAATGTAATGATATGTGGTGATTTGTCTGAAAGGTGTGATCATTGCAGGCTCTGTATGAGGCATCGCAATGATATTTTTTTTGTTATTACTAGCGAGACGTCCAAGTAATACGCGAATGTACCGAACGTGCACCTCTTTATACATTCTCCACATAGGCATACAGGCAGGAGATGCGATAGCAAATAAGCTTTCATTGTACGAGGAAGTGACCTCGTCGGACCGGTGCGTACATTTTAGTGTCTTGTTACATACGCGATTGGACCCACACAATATGAATACGGCCGCAATGAAGCGGGCCATATCAACTTATTACATACTGCCGTAATCAATTTTATGGATCCAGAGACCGCGAAAGGAACCGCAATTGATTGGATACCCTCGCACGGTGAACGCGGTAGGCAGCGACGACCGGCTCTTCTTTCGCTTCCGCCGTGTTCAACGAAAGTGTTCTATTACCCTTCCGGCGGGCGACACATGATCTGTGTGGCCAGCTTGGACAAGGGGGCGACACGCGCGACATCTGGAGCCGCTGCCGATACGATAGAGGACGTCGATGTCCGGACACATTAACTGACCCGAGAATCAATGCGGCTCCTCGGCACCATGCAGGGGCGTCGATACGTTGCGCTGATCGTATCTCGCCGCTCTCCTCGGAACGTCATTTGTTACCCACGCAGCGCTGAAAAGTGCCACGGATTACAAGACAAAAGAAATGTGAGAAGAGCAAGCACCCCTCTCCTTTCGCTCGACACAATTTGCTTTGTTTGAAGCGAGTATAGAAAAAAAAATAACAAAGAGATAACGAATCCCTAAAACAGATATAATTGTGGATAAATGTGGACCACATGGTTTTTTTTCTTTTTTGGGAACTGCCGACTGACATCTGTCTGTGGAGAATTTTCGTTTCGGTGGACCCGGTGCTCATGAAAGAACCTTGTCGGAAGCGTAGGGACTCATTAGCAGTGCTCACGCTTAGAAGGCACAATGGTGTCAGACAATTCCAAAAAGAATCCGCCTTATTATCAAGGTATGCCAGAGTGAACATGTGGACTGACATTAATGAGCGAAGCTACGCTAAGTGCAGGGAGATAATAACGTTCTTTTTTCCCCCCACTGTATTCTTGTTTTTTCATCCCATAGTGAATGCGCATGTGCGTTCGAGTAGGTCAGAGTACTAAGCTCTGCGAAGTGAAAAAGTAAGTGGGACGCTAATTTAGCTCTTGCGTTTCTGCCCGTGAATGCATTTATTGTCTATGTAAAATACTTTCTTTGATACTTGAGGGAATCTAACTGAGATGAAGTAATTGGATCAAAACAACAAAACCAAGTCATGGTTATTTGACAATCATTAAAGAGGTTTATGCGACACGAAAATAAACGCAGAAGGGGAAGGAGGATAGTCGCAAGCTTTATCTTTTGCTCGTAGGCTCTTAGCTTTACCGCAGCTGTGGTCCCGTGGTTAGAGTGTCCGCCTCTAATGCGGCAGGTACTGGGTTCGACTCCCACTGCGCCGGACGCCCACGAGTTTTTCTAATGGGGAGAGAGGTACCCCGGGCCGGGCGCTCGGTGTTGTGGGTACTCATTTCTCAAGAAGGTGGCCTCTCCTTTCCTCCATCGCATTTCCCTTCCCTTCACACCCCCGCTCACACTCTTCTAAGTCGCACGACTGCGCCATGGATCGGTCAAAGGTGGGGCGAACCCTCAGGATGTGAGGTGCAAAAGGCATCAGTGGAGCGGTACGTTTTTCGTACGTGTTTCTCTCCGAGTCTAGGCGCTGCGTTGGCGTGGTAGTGCGTGGCACGTATGGGTCGACCGCACATTGTGAGAACGCGCGAGGAGCAACGCGCTACAGATGAACGTCGACGAGAGCAGAGCCGGGAGTGCGCCCGTGAGCTCAGCTGGTCACCCACGCTCGGAGAGTAGAATGGCTCCAATTTCTTCGAGTATAGCTAACCACACATCGTCAGATCGACCACTTAGTGGGTTGAAGAAAATTTGCGAAATTAGTATATATAAAGCGGTAAGAAAGACGTGCTTCCTTTAAATAACCTTTCTTTCAAACAAAAATCGTGCGAGGAAAAAAACAACAAAAAAACGAGCAAGATGTGCATGTATGATTGGAATGACAGTGACAAATGTGAACGGGCTTATGCATAAATGTCAGAAAACTTTCCGCCTGTAATGTTCCGGCTGCGTTTGCCCTGAAACTGCGAATGGAGTTTTCAAACATCAGTGCCATATATTTGTTTCTTCTTCTCCTTCGTCTCAATCGCTTTTTGAGAGATTTCGAACACTCCGAGAGCAGGGAGAAAAAGTGCGCTCGTTGAATTTCTTTCGCGTCCATACTTTCTGCAGGTGTAGTATCCCGCTCCTTCTAGCGTTCTTCGTTGAATCCGTCTTTTTGCTTTTCTCTCCCTCTCTCTGACTATATTTTTTTTTTGGCACTAGCTACTCGCTAGAAGTGCTTCGATGCGGCACCGGAGAAGAGTTTCAAGGGGATTTTTTTCACGCTGGCTATCTGGCTTGTCAAGATTGATGGCTGTCTCTCTCTTCTGAGTACTGGGGGATCAATCTCCTTGCTTTTCTGCGCCGTGAAAATCACTGGAGCATATCTGAAGAAAACGCGCGGAAATAAGTATGTATATGTGCGCTGCTGCATTTGTTTATATATCGACCTTGAGTTAAACAGCAAGCGACAAAGTCACTATAAGGCCCGTATTCGTGGCGCTTATCATTCGTAAGTGCCGCTTGTGATTGGCCATTGCGGACGAGAGGGTCGTCTCTTCACGAGCTCATTGGCTACCGTGACTGGTAAACTTCTGAACGTCAGCCAATGAGGGAATACTTTTATATAAGAGGCATCAGGCTCCCCCGGTCGAGTCCCTCGGTCTCTCTCATCTTTTTTGCTCTCACATAAGAGGCGTTTCCTGAATGCTATGTATTCATTGCTATTTACTTATACCTATTTACTTACACAGCACGTTTAAATAAGAGCAATGTAAATACTTCGAAATAAATAGGATGGAATACCAGGCGAGTTACCAACTTATCCGCCAAGGTGGTCTAGTGGTTATGGCGCTCGACTGCTGACCCGAAGGTCGCGGGATCGAATCCCGGCCGCGGCGGCCGCATTTTCGATGGAGGCGAAAGTGCTTGATGCCGGTGTGCTTAGATTTAGGTGCATGTTAAAGAACCCCAGGTGGTCAAAATTTCCGGAGCCCTCCACTACGACGTCCATCATAATCATATCATGGTTTTGGGACGTTAAAGCCTAGCAATTATTATATTATATTGCGCGAGTTGGTATTGATTCGTTGTGACTAACAGCGCGACTTATGCGGACAAATAGAAGCGTTGTGTCGTGTGTCTCTCTCTGTTGGTCCGCATTGGTCGCGCTGTTAGCCACGATGACTTGAAAATACTTGTCACTCACACATCACGATTAGGAGTACAACAAGACGATATGCTACACGCGCCTACATGTCACGTGCTCCACAAATCTAAATAATAGCATACACTGTTGAACAAAAGAATCAATCAGGCAGTGTCGATTTTGCGGTAAATGCAAAAAATAAGCGTTCGTTTTACGTCTGTAAATGCAGTACGGGCGGGGTCGAACAGCTGTACACTACGAGAGTGATCAACAGCGGCACCAGCGGTGGCGCGCACCTCACACCCACAGCTGGTGGATGGAAACGCACTTTCCATCCAGCGGCCGTGTCACACCCCGATTATGTGTGCTCGAGATGAGACTGAAGGGAAATCTTCAGCGTTAGGTAAACGTGTCAGACGTCTCAACGCACCAAACGTCTAAACACGTTTACAAATAAGACATTCATCAAGGCCTTTTATTCCGTCTTCTAAGGCTTTCACCCATGATGTAGTGGTTACAGCATCGGGCCTCGGTACTAGAGGTCCTGTATTCAAAGCCTGCAGTTGGTGCAGTTTAGTTATTTATGTTTGTTGATTTATTTACATACAAATCCCACGTTATCACTGACGTCCACTTCTTCATCGTCCTTTCCATCTAACCTGCATTCGCGGCTGCGCAGGAGTCATCGGCTTCTGATCAACTCAATGAACGATGTTTCTGAGATGACGCAATAAAAAGAAAAAAAGAAGACTTGAGCGGTTATTCAGGTCTGAACTCATTGGCTGCAAATCTACCCGACTTGCACCCGCCACGGTGGTCTAGTGGTTATGGTGCTCGACTGCTGACCCGCAGGTCGCGGGATCGAAAATGCTAGAGGCACGTGTACTTAGATTTAGGTGCACGTTAAAGAACCCCAGGTGGCTGAAGTTTTCGGAGCACTCCACTACGGCGTCCCTCATAATCATATCGTGGTTTTGGGACGTTAAACCCCCAACAATAATTATTACACGACTTGTGTTATTCTTTGTTTCGCTTTCCCAGTCAACATGGCTCATACCCGCTATGTGAGACTGGCCAAGTTAAAGACTGATTTCCTCTACACCTGTAGTGCTAACATTTGGAGTAATGTGGCCGGTGAGAATCTTGTCTCGATCAGAGATTGGCAATTAAAGGTGGAACTCATTCAGACTCACTCAAGAAATATATTTTGCGCTAAGGGCTTGCTCGAACTCAGACTCATCAATATTTTCCTCAATCGTACTCCCTCGGACTCAGGCTGATTAAAATTTTCCTCAACCAGACTCACTCAAGCTCACCAAAATATTACTCAGCCGGACTCGCTCAGATTCATGGCCCGATCTGAGTCTGAGTGAGTCAACTTATGAGTAAGTTTGCCGACCTATGGTCTCGATAAATGCATGTGCAAGTCAGTACGTCGCGTTGTTTTTTTCACAACCTTTTTAGATGTGGCGTCCTGCGTGGTTTATAGCTTGTTTCCCGCCAACCTTGTCATTAAGTATGCGGAATCTGCGGAACGTTCACTGCACATTATCCTAATTTTCATGCATGAATACATTGTTTGTACGCGTTATGTTTGAAACTTGAAGCTTTTTTTATACCCATTGCTTACGCTGTTTTCACGAGCGTGTGAACGAAGAACTGCACACGAACAAATATTACGAAAAAGATTTTCCATGCGATGCGCACAACGCAGTTCTTATCCAGTAAAGTAATGCTCCGTTATCACTTCCGAAATATTTGTACAGACACCATTGAACTCAGAGTATATCCAATCACGGCACCACAGCGGTTGTTCAGAAGTGTTTCAGTGGTCAACGTGCTGGCTCTCAAAGGTATTCTGCGTAACCGACATGGGTTCAAATCCCAGCTGAGCCCTTGAAAAAAAAAAGGCTTTTATTTTTCTTCAGGCTCTCGCAACGGCGACGCTGGGTGTCACGAAGTGCCTTGACGACGAGAAAGATTGTCGATGTATGTCGTCCATGACGAGATCATTTGTCGCCCACCCAATAGGATTGTTCGATGACACAAGGCGAAACCAATTTCGAGCACTTGACTGATGTCGCAGTAAAAAAAGGCGCTTTGATGCGTGTTCTTACAGTGCAGTGTACACATTATAAACTAAAACCTAAGAACATCATTGCACCATATTTTACTTACGTAAAACAGTGGTCGAAAAGTAACCATGACATTGTTGAGCACGTCTTATAATTAGGGATGTGCGAATATCAAATTTTTCGAATACGAATATCCACCTTCGAATATCGAATCGAATATCGAATATCAAAAGAAAAATGCCTCCACAGTAACGATATTTTATTTAACATGTAGCTATTTGAAGAAAAAAAACTAACAGCCTGACTGGCAACACAACATACACTGCTATCTCCAGAACACAATGTCCCGGCTAGCACAATGCACATCACAACACAAGCAAATATCACGGCACAATGAAAGTAATGACTACAAGTTATCATGAAGAAATATGAGTTGCTCCACATGATCAGGCACCAGGCGCTCCCTTGTAAAAGAGACACCCCCCCCCCTGCCACTGAAAAGGCACGCTCGCTTGGAACAGAAGTGGCCGGTATAGGGAGTTACATGGGGCAAAGCTTTGCCAGACTGGGGTATCTGAAGGTGCCTACAGTACGCCACCAGTCACGTGGGTCACTGTCTTTCATCAGAAGTGGTGCCGCATAGTGAACGAGCGGTAGTGCGGCACGTTACGGCCGCATAATATTGAAAATGTACGGTTACATGATCGCCAACAGCGCTGCACGTCAGAGGTGCACCAACAATAAATCATACGTATTGGGGCGCTCGTCGCAGGCAGATATCGTGCCTCCGTGTACTTACGATGTTTATCGCTCCTCTCGGCAACGTTTTTAGCGATACGAACGCAGCAGAAATGTGGAAGACGAGTATTTTATTATGCATGATAATCAAATCGCATATTCGAATTTTTCGAATATTCAAAGTTATCGATTATTCGAAACTTTTCGAATACACGATTATCGAATCGAATACGAATATTTCAAATGTAATATTCGACGAATATTCGAAACTTTCGAATATTCGCACACCCCTACTTATAATCTATCGTGCTTCTAAAATTTAGCGTTGACTCAGGACTTGGCTGTTGACGAATCAATGGGATTCCCCTTCCTAATCAGGATAGGTTCTCTTTTACGTAATTTTTTCGGTGAATTCGAGCAATTGTAATTACTAAAGAATGCCTACGCATAGAACAAAATAAATAAAAATAAATAAATAAATAATAAATAAATAAATAAATAAATAAATAAATAAATAAATAAATCAAATCGACAAATTTAGGGTATACGACAAAAACTAAAGTTCTGGGATCCTGCGTGCCAAAACCACAATCTCATTATGAGGAACACCGCAGCGAAGGACCCCGGAATAATTCTTGCACCTTGGGTTCTTTCTTTAACGTACACAAAAATCTAAGCACAGCAGCGTTTTTTGTTTTATTAAGCCTCTCCCCTTCACTCCACTCCCTGCCATACCACCGTGTGTCTAAAAACCTTGGTTTTTCATTCATTCATTCATTCATTCATTCATTCATTCATTCATCCATTCATTCAGTTTTTACTGGGAGACTTATTCGTGACGTAATGTTAAACTCCTCACTGGAGTGATAGGTCTTTTGTCAAAAAGGAGTTTTGACGGGAGAATAGCGTTGACGGAATGCCCACAATTCCTCTCGTCCCACCCGCTTCCTCCGCTTCACCCATGCAGTCAACGCGCCCTGAAATTAATATTTCAGAAAGTGATCGATCGGAGAAAGTCGTTCACAGGCTACTGCTTTTCACTTAGAAACGCCTCAAAGCACTAACGTACAACAGAGTTCTCAGCTTTTACGCAGAGAAACGTTCTTTCTGCAAAGTTAAATGGAGTAGCCGGAGCCGTACTACTTTCAAACCCTGTAGTTCAGAAAAAACTTACATAATTTGGTTAACGTGCAAATAAAAGATTGCAAACAATCACACCGTAATTTTGTTTTTCTAACTTAAAGCTACGAGAGAGAGAGAGAGAAATAGATGAAACGGAAGAGGCAGGGAGGTTAACCTGGTAGTAATAACCGGTTTGCTACCCTGCACAGGGGTGGGGGGATAGGGGTCGGAAAGAGGACAAAGAGAGAGAGAGAGATAAAATTAAAAAAAAAATGCACACACATGCAGGACGTTCCTATCAGAGCCGTTCCGATAGACCGGTTGAACAGTCTTCTTCTGTGACGTTAAGTCCTGTCGGTGGCGCAGGATTCTTTCTTCCGAAAGAGTTCGGTCGTCCCTTTTATCAAGCGCGTTGCAAAGCGGCTGCCTCATTATGAACATGGCGGACGCCATAGTGGAGGGCTCCGGAACTTGCGGCCACTTGGGGTGCTTTATCGTGCACCTAAGTCTAAGCCCACGGGTCTCTATATTTCGCCTCTATCGAAACGCCGCCGCCGCGGCCTTGATTCGATGCCACGACCTTCGGGTCAGCAGTCAAGCACCGTAACCATTATAACACCGCAGCGGGTGAAAGTATTCATAGGCCACATCATAAAGGTGTCGTCACAGTTGTCACCTTGCTGTAATTTTAATTTCAACGACTCACCCGATAATATTTCGTCTAACGTTCGGCTATTTGCTGACGGTTGTGTAATCTACCGACCCATCAATAACGTTTCAGATGCAAATACTCTCCTGTGTGACCAACTAAAACTCCATGAGTGGTGTCAGAAACGGCTCATGGTTTCAAATACTAACAAAAGTGCACTTTTTTCCTGTCACAGACGCCAAAACTTACCCACCACTAACTATAATATGAGTGGCTCCATAGTTTCTGCCCTCAGTTATATTAAATACCTCGGTGTTAACGTTGCACAGAATCTAAATTGGTCTTCTCACGTAAGAAAATTAATTAACAATGCTAACAGACTTCTCGGTTACCTTCGTCGTAACTTTAATTTTGCCCCCCCGCCCCCCCCCCATCACAAATTACTAGCCTACAAAACACTAATTCGCCTAAAATTAGAGTACGCATCCGCAATTTGGGACACACCTCATATTAACCTAAATAAGTCCATGGAACTAGTCCAAAACCGCGCAGTTAGATTCATCTACTCCAATCACTCATACTATACCAGTGTTCATACCCTTAAAAGTGAAGCAGGACTACCTAACCTAGACCTACGCCGTAAAACTACTAGACTCTCCTTGTATCACAAAATGTATCACACGTTTCATTGTAACTCTCCCATTCAACCAGCCCATCGCACTTCAGCCCGCACACGTCACCACAAGGTCGTCGACCCACCTCCTGCTTGCACCGCGACCCACCATCACTCCACGACCCGACAACGCTCCTTTTTCGCTCAGTCAGCCAGCCAGGGACTGGAATGATCTTCCCTCGAGTGTCATCCATCATTCCAACACAAATAAATTCAGAAAAACCATATAAGCATTGTTTTATTAACTATCTATTGTTCGCCCACGCCCTCATGGAAAGCCCTCTGAAAGGGGGGCCTTTGAGGTATATTTAACTAACTAACTAACTAACTAACTAACTAACTAACTAACTAACTAACTAACTAACTAACTAACTAACTAACTAACTAACTAACTAACTAACTAACTAACTAACTAACTAACTAACTAACTAACTAACTAACTAACTAACTAACTAACTAAATTAATATGACCGAACTGTCGCTTCGCGTCTTACATATATATTATTTTATCTATATTTCTCCCTAAATCCGCCGGATTCTTGTTTATTTAGCGACTTTCCCACATAAGTGTTGAACGTATTAAGCAATCTGCCATCAGCAGTTTCCCGCCGTGCGTTTCGCCGTCTGCATTTGGCACGACCAATTTTACGACGCCTATTTGAAGCGTAAGGCGCGACGACGATAACGGACAAAAGGGAGAGTACATACATACGGAGCGCCTTTTAGATACAACACTTCGAGAAGAGCCCGATAGACTAGAAATATATGAAGTAAGAATGGCAGACTGGGCGTATTGGTTCAGCATATTTGAAGTGTAGATGTACTCTTCCTTTTGTCCGTTGTCGTCATCGCGCCTTGCACTTCAAATATGCTGAACCAACACGCCTATTTTGCCATTCTTATGACGCCTAGTTGGTCGGTGAGCTAGTATTCTACAAAATAAAGGCGAAAGCTAAGAACTTGCCAAAATGTAGGACTTTTCGCTCCGAAGAAGCTAGACGCTGTAATGTCCAATTCAACGAAACATCTGCAGTCAACTTGCATGTGCTTTACTGTGACAATACTATTGAATATGTGCAATGCTGGTGCTGTTACATAAAATGGTGTGCAGGGCCGCTAGCGACGCTGCGGAATCTAGGTATACGACAGATGTAAGTACGTGGTGGGATGTTCGTTGTTGACCGTTGATAAAGGAATATCGTGATATAGCAAAGCATACACTGCAGTCTGTTTCGATCGACATTTAACGCTAGAAGAGTGCCTTAGGACACTGGTTCGGTGGTTCCTTGTTTCATCACTCGAATGAATGTACACAGAAATGCAAAAAAAAGGACAGTTTTTGTAGTGTGATGCATCATGCTCTTAGGCGCCTCCTTTTACCCCTCTGTGTTTTTTCTTATTTTTTGAAACGATACGCCCTCGTTTCAAAATTGTAGGAGATCAAATGTAATCCGGTGTTGCCCAATACGGTACGCCTCATATATAAGTATTGTGGTTGCTAATTACATTAACATATTGCTAATTGCATTAACATTGCCACTCATCTTCAAACGATGGATAAACCGCGAATTTTTTACATTCAAATGACTGCTTCGATCTGATTCCTTGGTTTAGAAAGTCTGAAAGAAAAGGAAACAATAAAAAAAGAAAAAGGAAATGAGAACGAACTGTGTACAAAACCAAAACAACAAAACATGTGCAAGGAAAGTTTCTTGCGCGGATCACGTTGCTATGAGCAGGCAAGAACGTACGGTTGTGGGCTCTTTTCATGCTTTGTCCACGCGAGCATCGGCTCGCAGCTATTTCCACGGTATATCAGAGCCGCAGTATAGTTCGCTCGGCCACCGGACATTGGCTCTTCGTATAGCGCCGTTCGTTCGCTCGCGACGGTCCGAGAATGCGGGCGGTGGGAATGTGGGTGAGGATGGCACGTGGCGATATACCCGCATGATTACGAGCCTCGAGGGAAACTGCTGACTCAGGCTTCCGAGGGAATGTAACCAAACCCTGTTCGCAACGCCGGCGAGCGAAAGAAAAGGGAAATACCTTGGGCTCCGCGGTTCATTGCGCTCGCAGCAAGAATCGCCATCGCCACGAAAAGGGAAGAAAACTCCGCCCAGTGACTGCGGAAACACGAATAAATATACGCACACACAGAGAAAAGAAGTCGGAACCCGACAGAGGCGCCAAGTGCAGACGAACATGTATATTGTACGTGCGTGGCTCTGGTGTAAATTATTCGGCATCTGTCTGACAGACGCGGCTCTTCGCGTTAGCAAAGAAGAGTAAACTAGGCCTCATTTTACTGGCGTTAGACGAAGACTAAAGCATGCTATCAGGACAAAGAAAAATGTTGAAGATATCTGGGGAAAGTAAAGTTACACGCGATTTATCGCCCCGTTTAAGCGCGTGTGCCGTGGCGTCGCTTTTATCAAAGCCGGGGCGCGTCACTTATTGGCCTATGCACGCCTACGATCGTGGGGTGAAATGAAAGCAGGTACTTGACACAATACAACCAGCTATTTTGCGTCTGCTGTATAGACAGAAAATCAAGCTTGAATAGTTGACGAAGCGTGGGGGATACGCAGAACCATCGCTACTGGCGTATACAAGCGGACGTATTACGCAAGTAACTCTAGGGAGTTTCATAATAGGGCACGCAAAGCCTTGCGTTAGCGTTTGTTGCCACTGCGCGTGCGTCGTACGCTATCCTCTTGCGTATCCCCATTAAGTGACTGAAACAGCGTGCGTACGCAACGAACGCTCTCTTTGCGTACCCTATTCTAAAACTGCCTCGCTTGACTGCTAGGCATCGAAGCCGGTCACGAAAAGAAGAGCAGAAATAGTTGGTTGACTGACCTAAAGACCTAGAGTTGTTCAGGGGAAAAGTTGTTTGCCCTTGTTGAAAGACGGCTTGGAAGTGAGAAGAATAACCGAAGCTTTGGTGGTGTGATAGTTATTTTGCATTTGTAGGTTAAGAGAGCAACGAAATTCACTTTTCTTTACATCTGGGGATCAGGTGGCTCTTTTATTTGCCCTTAAGCATGAATCCGAAGGAAAAGTAACTTCAAACATGGTCAGGTTGAAAATGTACTGCCACTGAGAACAGAGGCAGCTGCATTGAAACTGCTTGGGAGGCACACAAGCGGTTCAAACCGTGTCGTCTTGCTATAGCGATGCTGAGTTCTGTAGAATATCCATTTGCACAGTGGAGAGAGGGAGAAGAAAAGAAAGAAAGGCAGGTTAACCAGAACAGAACTTTCGGTTTGCTACGATACATTGGCTATGAGAGAGGGAAGAACGGAAGCAATGAGATGGAACAAACCCACGATCACATCCGGTCAGTATCACCTTACACCACCACAATACGTGATCACGTGCCACACCACAAACACCAATTAGGGCTATGTAGCCGTTTCTTTGCATATTTGTTGCCTTTAAGAATCGCAAACGTGTCTTCACCTCCCTCGTGTAACAACGACTTATGCGGCCAACGCACCAAAAGGGCTCATTCCGACGATGGTCCGTGATCAACGCGAGCAAGTGCAGTCGCGAACCATCGTCTCCGTTAACTGTATAACTAGGACAGTGGCACACAAGACATCCATGGGTGTCCTCGCGACTACAGTCATAACGCCATTCAGCTGTCCGCCATTCAAGTTGCTGAAAGAAAACCACTATACATCCGACAAAACAGGATACCCCTAAGTCGGCATTGTCCAGAGAGGGCGCGAAGGTAGAGCGAAGCGTACAGCTGGTTGTCTTAAGACGTTGGAGCGATTCGCAAGGTGAACATGATGCTTTGTACAAGTGCTCGAACCATTTTTCTACCTTGTCAACGGTTTCGACCCATGTCGGCTGCCTTCAGGAGGGCGCGGAGCAGCGTTATTAGCCCCGAGAAGTTGGAGTGGCGCCGCCTGGCGGGAGGCCTGGATGACGTCACGGCAAGGACTCTTCGACGCCCGCCGTGACGCGCCGGCATATCATGCGCTTGCTTCATACGCTGTTCCGCTGTTTGCGATTGCTTTTTGCCTGTCTCAAGCTTCAGATGAATGAAGAAAACAGCATCGATAATGTTCCTAGTAAAATGACAAAAAGCTAAACATGTTTTCTTCACAATCGCCAGCGGTGCCCGCGCGCCGTCGTGCACAATTTGAAAGGCCCGTGATGTTTGTTGTTGTGTCGCGCTGCTAACCTCGGGGATGGGTCTCATTCCCGACCACAGCAGCCGCAATACTATGGGTAACATCCCTTTACTTAGATACAGGAGCACATTAAAGAATCTGAGGCGGTTAAAATTAATATAACCCAATCATGTCTTGGTATTGGCACGCAATTAGACACCTTATTCACATTATTAGGTTGCGTTGTTCACGAGCGATTCCTTTAAAAAATATGGTGGCTTCGCCAAGTGGTATTTGCATCGGACGTATCAGCGACCTGCGGACAGCGTTTTTGCCGGTGTCCCAAGGCGCGCGCACGATTAGAAAAACGCTTACAGTAATGAGTTTCACAAAATATCTCGAAAGCGCTCGCATGAGTACCGCCACAGTTGTGTTTATTTTTCTCGTGTACTCGCTCAGTCACCACGTCGTTTAGTTTCACGTTTTCCCCGCAATGACTTCAGGGCTTCATTTTACTACAAAAACAATTTGAGCTAAATTGCGGAAACTTCGTACTGCTGTCAGATTGTGCCTTCATGCAGCATCGCAGCAACGGCGCTGCTACACTTGTAAAAGTAGGTACTAGTTTAGAAATTATTTTTCGTTGCATTTGATATACCCCTGAGTATCATCAACCTTTATGCGGTCATGAAGTGCCAGACCATTCATTGACTCATTGAGGCGAAGGACGTTTAATTAATACGTGGGCCACCTCACTGAGAATGCGATCGAAACAGTTGAGAACGCTCATTTCGACTTTCATGCGTTTGTTTTGCAGACGATTGCTATTAACAGTGCTCCCACGAGAGTTTAACATTACCACTTGTGACCCGGTGGTTCATCAGACCAGCAGTTTATGCAAATCAGGGTATACGGTCAAACAATCCCAGACGAGTGTTGAGAAGAAATCTTTACATAATCCAAGCATACTAACATCTCAGCATTTCCGAAATCATTGTGTGTGAGGCAGTATTATGTTGTTTAATGTTACAAACGTATTAAATGAATCTTTATGATAGGCAGATTCATACAAAACTCTCCTGTAGCAGAAAGCACAATTCTGTCAAATCACCTAGATAATCTGTAACGGCAGACATAACTTGTACGATAAACCGCAATGTACCCTTAGTGAATTGAAAACGTCCTAATTTCATTTGTAATTCTTCGGGACGCATGCTCTAACCGTGCAGTCTACGCCAAGATCTAATGAAGTTAGAACCATTTGCGTAAATTTTATTAGCACCGATGTCTTGGAGTCCGCGGTGAAAACAACGAATGTCTTGCTCTCGTACGTGATCACTGAAACCATTTTCACAGTGAATCTTTCGTCCTGGCGGGAATTTGTCCATTAAAAGCTATATTATCCATGCCTTCTACCGCGAACTTTCGCTAGTAGTGTAAACTTCCATCTTCTACCTTATAAGGTTTGCACCACAAGACTAATCAGCACCGTATCGCGAAATAGCGGGTACGCGGCGGGCGCAGGAAAAGGCGATCCTCGGCCGCGGAGCAAGCGAGTCCTTGCCGTGACGTCAGATCGCCGCGACTGCCGCGCCGCCAGTGTTCGTTCTCGGGGCTAATAAGCGTGCTCGTTGCCTATACGACGTTAAGATGACTCGGAAGCCTACTTGTGCGTAACGTAGTGCTCTTTCTCTTCAAGGTATCGGCAAGTTATCTTTGTTCTCTTTGTGTGGTATGCGATGCAAGAAAATCTTTAACACAGAGTAGAGCTTATTTCTGCCCTGGTCCGCCCCAAAAGTGACACCTTCGGCATGCATCACCACATGTATTAAGCACATACGTTTTAAGTACGCCCCACCCTGTCTTCTTTAATCGAACGTTCACAAGCTTCAGTGAAACGGAAGTACATTCGATACGCAACGTCTTACGCCTTAAGCAATTGTGTGGCCAGCTACAGTTATCCTGCACCCGATTTGCGTTGTCCCACTGCTCACTAATGTTTTTTTCTTTCTCTAGATTTCTATCTCCCCCTCAACACACTCCTCACTTGTGAAAGGCCACAAATTGGAAAGGTTAAATGGAATCAGCCTTTTATCTGATTACTGAGAAAAATGTCCTTTTCTTCGTTATAAACACTTTCTCTACCAGGTACCAGGAGAAAGCCTGAAGCCATTCAAGCTTGAGAAAACCAAACCAAAAGAAAGTTCTAGCAAGGACAACCGTAATTTTCTCTGGAATCTGCGATAGACTCGCCGGGCGTAATCGAGTAGGTTCAATGCTCCATATCCGGTGTGCGGCTCCTTCGACCCTCTCTATTTGTTTTCTTCTTTTTCCAGGCCTTTGTGAAACTGCTAGCATGGTAGCTCCAAGCAACCGCCCTTGTCTCGAGCAAAGAGCGGAGAAAGAGGAAGCAGTAAAGTGCACGATACGTATAAGAGATACGTATACACACGTCGTAACCAAATGCCGACAACCGCCCAAGGGTTTTTACAACCGCTTTACGGCAGAAGCCAGAAGTGGCGCGGTCTACAGCGTTAGCCGCGCCGGCGTTTCGTTTCGTGCCGCACAACTTTCCGCAAAGGCGATCGCGGCAAACGTGCACTAATTTGTTTCTTATTCTTTTTTTATTTTTCTGCGGGTGTGTGCGTGACACTGTTTCTGTCCAGCTACGAAGCTGACTAATGCAGAAGGTTGCCTGGGGGGGAAAAAAGTTGAGGAAGCATAGTGCGCTAAGAGTTCCTTAGTGTTCTTGTTCAAAATAACGAACTAAAATAAATGAAATAAAGAAAGAAACGTTGCGTAGGCGAATGGTAGTAAGGTGAACAAAAGCAACGGAAAAGTATTTTAGCCGTAGTCCCTCCACCAGAATTCAGTGATAAAACGATCTCGAAAAAAAAAAAAAGCGAGAGAACAAAGCCCCTCTGGACACACGCTCGTGCGGATATTACGGACCCCCATTTGCCGATGGTGCTCGTAAAGTGGTAATTGAAAATTTAGATGAGTCGTTACTTGCGCTTCGCGAGGGTTGTTGTGCAGGCGTCCCCCCAAGATAGTTATTATCATTTAATACTTTGACTGCCACACGCACCTACAGACGATTCGGTTTATTGGGATTGTTTGTGCAGTACGCGATGACTGTAATAGAGGCATGTCGTTTAGTTTTGTGAGATATGTTAACAGCGCTAAGGAGAACGAGGCACAATGATCGCAGTGCCATAAATGGCAGTAATTCGAATACCAGGTAACTAACTCGCGAAGTTCTCAGCAGTAGCAAGAGAACTCATTTTATTTCTGCTGCAGTCTCGCGCGAGGATTTGCGCGGCATCAGAACACCATCTTTCTTTACTTGCTTCAGAAAGTGACGACTCGAAAAACAGCCTCAGTATTGCCCGTGCAGGCAGATCTTGATGCGTGAAATGCACAGGGTCGACCACATCTCAGGTGAACACCTCAATAGCATTCAAGCCGGTAAAACTAGAACGTTTATTCTGCTTCCCGAGAGAAATGCCCTTCATATTACGTCTAATCATAGCGTCGATAAACGCACTAATAATTTTCCGAATTGGGCCTTAAATATCAGCTACTATGAGGTCTTTAATACTTCTAAGGCGTTCACACTAGATGTGGATGGCCCTATAAATCTTAGGGTTGTTTTTGTCATTCAAATTCTCAATTGGTTGCTTTTTAATATGAAAAGAAAGCTTCGCTTCAGTACCGAGTTTGGGAATTCCGTCAGCAGTAAAGCATCTCGATACTGCCTTGGACGATTTTGCATGTGTATTGAAGTGATTATTTAATGGAGGAGGAGATTACACCCCAAAGCTAGATGACGGCTATGAAGGACTCCTCAGTGAATAAACTCGTGAGGAATTTTTTTTCACGCTTTATTTCACCGTGCGTATGAATCAGCATGCGGTATTTTTCACATTTCTTGCTTACTAATGACGAGGAGCTATCGTCCCCTAATTTAGCCCCAAATCGCATACACTCTGCTCGTGTAGTTCAGCGAAGCCTTCAGTGACAGACGGCGTCGAGCAAGGACCTCGCTCCGCGTATTTAAGACAAGTACGCGGCTGATTATCTCCCGTCCTAGAGGCTCTTCGTCCCTCCCGTCCCGGACGCCTGTCCGTGGAAGCAGAAACCAATGCGACGCATGGCTGCGCGTCCTCGACGCGCCGTCGGCGGCCGGCGCCGATTGGGACCAGTCTTCTCTCTTAGACCGTTCCGTGAAGCGGTGAAACGAGGTCCTGCATCGGACGCGGTCGATAAGCGGTGCAAAAGAGGAGGGGAAGCCTGTCAGCCGGCCGTCGCAGGACGGACGTTTCCAGCGCCGGCGGATGGCTCGCGCACGTCGGGCAACGCGGAGGATCGGCGTCTTCGATGTGCCGTATACGCAGAGGAAGCAACGGCGAGCGAAGCATGGCAGCCCGGAACTGTAGTGTGCAGTCGGGCCTCGTTGCGACCCGAGCCTTATCTCGCGCCTTCAATTCGTGCGCGTTGTCGTCATCTCCGGTCGGTCATCGGCGCAGAGAAACGGATGTGGACCGAGCCGCTGCTACAAGGTGTTCGCCTGTCACGACAGCTTGTTTCGCCCAACCTGATGGCTACGAATAGTGCAATCGCGAGATGGGCCGTATACGAGACCGTATGAGATGACATAGGCTCCATGCAGACGTAACTCCGCTGCCCGAGCGAAGGCGTCCCTAGCGGCAAGAAGCGCAGATTTGGCGGGATGCTTTCACGCGCTCGCAATGGGGTGAAATCGAGGATCTATGTCTTTTACGATGACTATACTTTTCGTACTTTTCGCGCTTGGCCAGTGACCAGAGCGACGGTCCGTCCGCGTTATCAACGCGATCAGTTAGCCGCAGGTGGTGGACGCTAAGAACAATATAGCATAAGCCATAAAGCATCGCTCCGTGATTGCACCCCTGCTCGCTCCACGCTCCCGCTGTGACGGCGCGAGGTATTTTCGCGGGGAGTTCATTTTGTGTCGGTTGAGCTGTTCGTAGGAATGCTGAACTCCAGGAATAATTGCTGCGTTGTTGGGTGCAATAACACCTACAGGAATTTTCCGGGCACGCGTTTTTACCAGTTTCCACTTAGAGAAGTCGGCGCAGCAAATGCAGTGCCATGGCCGTGCGATGGAAAGCGTTGTTTTTTTCATTCAGCGGCCGTGACAGTGCAGTTGCTGGTATCGCCAGTTTCAAGCTGCCGCTGAGTTCGCTGCCGCGTTAGCCCGAGGGCGATAAGCTGTGATTGTTTAGCGAGCGAGGCTGCCCGCGTTGCACGTGCGCAGTTTCGCTCAACGGGCTCGTCACCTCCGTTGTCTTCCCCCAGCTCGTGCATTTTATGTTGCCGCGTTCGCCTGAGGATACACGAGGTCTGGCGAAAAGAAGCACACGCGCTAACGCTACGTTCTCTGACACCTGCTAACAATTTGACGACTTTTGAAAGCAAACGGGAAAGAAAACGCCTCAAGCGAATCACCAAAGCACGGTGCATTGGCTTGCCGCCGCCTGCGTCGTCTGCTCCCTTATTCCGCAAAATCTGCTGCCGTGGCCGCTTTGGCGCTGAAGGCAGCGCGCGACTGTGGCGGCTCCTAACGTATGCACGGTGCCCATAAACAGCGCAGTAAGACGGCCGACGTTTTCGTGAGACTGGACAACACTGCGCAAGCGCTTTAAAGAGACATCTGCTTGCGCGTATAGTGGCAGCTGTGTCTTCAACTCGGGATGACGGGCGCGCAGATAGTGGCAGCGTTTCGCAGTTTCGCAAGGCCCTAAAGGGGAGCGGGCACTTCACCTCAGAAAGGTTGCGCTAGCAGAGTAAGTAACACGAACTATTAGAAGGCACGGCAGCTTTCTGGCAGTTAGTGCTATGTCATGCTCAACGTAGAAATATGGAATGCTTCAGCGGACATTCTAGCTGCATTCATTAGTCAGGAAGAAGCTTTTTTGCGCAAGCTTAAACTTCTTTGCTTGATCATAAAGATTAATGAGGATCAAGTTGCTACCCTACCAGACGGTTATTTCCTCTAATAATATCTTCAATTGTAGTTATAATTGCTGAGTTTATACGTGCCGAAAACACGATATGGTTATGAGGCTCTCCGTAGTGCGTGGCTCCGACAATTTCGACCACCCGAGGTTCTTTAACGAGCACTGACATCGCACAGTACACGGGTCTCTATGAAATATAGCAATAAAAGAGGTGTACAGCTTTTTTAATCATAAAAGCTTTCAGTGCTTTTACATACGAGCAGTTTCAGCATACAACGTTAGGCTCCGAATAATCGGATGGCGCCTTATTACGGTATAGCACAACAAAGATTGCAGGAATTTAATGCGTACAAGAATGAGTGAAATCGAATTCTTTCGGCGGTTCGTATTTGGATATATGAATGCCTACGGTATGTAAATGCGCGAGGTTGAAGTTCACGCGCGAAACATTCTACAATAAATCTTTAAAAATTAAATATGAACCTATATCAATCGAAGGAAAGCAAAGAACAAAACGAAAATAATATTTCTCAGAGCATTTACGCCGTCCCCGTTTTCTCGCTATTCGTTAAAGAAAGAACAACAACAACAAGAAGCTGAACTTAGCTTTGCGATTTATTTCTGTAGATTAATTCCGGATCTCTGGATGCACTGCTACGTAGTGAAAAAAAAAAAAAATCCGGACATCTCAAGCACTAGGAAATGGTTGTATGAAAAAGAAAGAAAATCGGGATGACTGGGAAAAGCTGCTGGAGATGCGGCGACCTTATTTGATTATGCGATCTCATTTACGGTCGCCGCGACGGGGCCGTAATCTTCGTGTCGCAAAGGAAGGTCTGGGAATTGCGGGCAGGTCGGCAACTGAGAGAGGCTGAAGAGACGAGATTCGAGACCGATCTCAGTGCCGTATAGCATGACGCCCCTGGTACCTTTCCCGTGGATCAGGAGAACAAATGAGGTGCTTAATTACTGCGCCTCTGCGCCCTTCTCTTGGGCAAGCAAGAATGAACTCCTCGCTCCTGCTCTGATTTCGCTCCCACTTGAAGAGGTTAAATAACGTTTTCACGGCCATTGCGTGACGTTACGTCCAACTTTTTTTTTAGGATAGCGTTAATGGGCCTTACACAAGGCCCCACTGCAAATTTTCGTTGGGAACTAAATGCTGTAAAGCGTCACGTAGGCAACATTTTACCGAAATAATTTTCCATACTGGTTAACTATTGGAGAAACAAGAAATTGAGCTGTCCTGTTATCATGGCTGCCACCTGGCGAACTTCACGGCCACCGAAGACAATCGCCTCCTTTGCCTCGACAAGCATCCGCAAGTGCAGTTCTTTACCTGCCCTCTCCGATATATTGTAACCGAAGAAACAGGATATCCACGCGACGAACCTGCGTCTCCTTTTATTTTTCTTCTTCCTTCGCTACGAGGTGAATCCCCTTCCACTTAGCAGGGTAACCAGCCGGCCCGATTAACCTGGCTGTCTTTCCCTTATGTCGCTCTCTGTCGATGATTAACCGAAATCACGTGTCATGGTCCGTGACCTTGCAATCAGTGCGTGTAGCGCAGGGCTATCGTTCGAGTGATTTTCATTATTGCTTGATGCGCGGGTGCTCGAAAGAAAGGATGCGCGGCCTTGAGTTTGAAACTTCGGCCGTTCTGGTGTCACGCAGTCATTTTATACTTTGCAGCCAAGATCGCCACCGAATGACCTACGTGTCGCACTTGTTTGTTTGTAATGCCTCGTGAAAGGCACTTAAGGATGCGTGTAGGCGGCCTTACTTACTTTTACGGTGAATATACGGCGATAAGAATACGACAAGTTGGCCAAGTTGTGTGTGTATGATGAACACTATTAACTGTGCGTTTACTGAATGTAACGTGTCGGCAGATCCGTAGTTTCACTTCCGCTTTTTGAGCAACCTCAAAGAACGTACAAAATCGAGACATAATGGGGGGTGTCTTCCAGGCGTGCACATTATGATGTACCCAACTTGAGCCGTTTTGCAAGCGCCATTGCATAGGGCACTCAAACAGCTGTTCAAGTTCATCGTATACGCTTCCTCACATAAATATGCAAGGAAGTAAGATAGAACACCAAGTAAGCATTCCTTTTCTATGAGAGGCATCTCGGAAGTTGACGACAGAGCGGTGAGAACATCAAAATGCGCTTTGCCTTAGTGCTACGCCAGCGAAGCCAAAATGGAAGCGAAGCATGCAACGAGTACTGTCGTAAAGTATGTCGTCAAAGTTTCCGGCAGGGTGCCAGCGGCAGGATGCTGATGGGAGGGAATGGCGCTTTTGAAGCACTTTTTTCAGTGCAATACATGGACGCAGACAGCTCACTTGTTCCCTTGCGTCCATGTAATAATTAGCTAGACCGAAAAGTTTTCACGATCATGTATCAACGAGTTCAAATCTAAACACCTGTGAGCACTGTTCTGAACGTTGCCGACCTAATTTTGTCGCCTATCATTCGCGCCATGAAACCGGCACTTGAATAGCCGTTGTAAATCGTTCTTCCCAAGTATACGTGATGGTGAGGAGAATACGCATTGCAATCATCGCACCGGGTGCGCGTTAGAAGCGGAACGAATAGCACAGCCCTGTTGAGGCGCCGGCGTTTTTATGAGCACCTTTACAACTCTGCTATATTAGGCTACAGCGCCACTTACAGTAGGTACCTCCCCCTCCCCCCTTTCTCCATTCTATCCCAGACGTAATATACCTCCCTCGAGACTGCGTCGTAATTTAGAGCACGCGCGAACGTTAAAACCTCAAAGCAGTGTACGGCATTTGTTGCACTTAACTGGTCGTAATGGGCGCTCATGCACACGCACACACTACTCTTTCTTCTTTTTATTCCTCGAGCACGACTTTCATTCGCTCGGAAATCATGACCAGTGCACGAAAAAAAAAAACGGTGAAGATTCTGCGACACCCAGACGAAAGGTAAGAAAAAAAAAGAAGTCCAGCGAAAGACCTTCTTCCAAGCATACTTGGCCATCCAATGCCAACGAACCGCGTCCAATTCGCATAATGTGGCGCAACGTCTCTGCCAGCGCCTGCTACCGAAAAAAAGAACAGATGAAGAAAACAGGAATCTTTATAAAAAGACAACGACAATGACAGCAGCAGAGAAAACTGTGCTATTGCAGTGTGCGAAGACACTTCTCGGCCCACGTGTCGTGGGGCAGTCCGGACGTCACGGATCGCTCGACGTTGTCGACTGTGCGGGCAGTTGATCATTACGCACCTGGGCAAACTGTGCTGACCACCTCGCCGCGTACTCTGTGCTTCGACCAGCGCTCGCGAGTACCATTAAAGTCACGCAAGACTGCTTCACCCACGCCAGCTTCCCGCTGCGCCTCGTTGACACAAGAAACACCATGGTGCCGCACCTCCCGTATGGGATTCGCTGATGGAAGTAAGCGCTTCGCCCACCTCAAGTACCGTTACGTTCACATCGATACTTTTCCTATTTTTTTTAAATCTTTTTTTTTTTGTCAAACCAGTAGGCATCGATGTGTCCAAGTGGGGGGATATCGCATGCGTTAAGCTGACAAGATAGCGTGCGGAGACATTCATGCTGTCGAACTGCATAAGATAGTGATCCAACAAAGTTAAAGGGATCACGCGACGAAAAAGAAGAAAGAACAAAAAACGAAGTCTAATTTACTGAGAGAGCTGAAAATGTAGCGACATTGGACAACCATTCGGCATAATGAAAGACATTTCATACACGGAAAAGACTGCGACGTTCAGATGCTTTATCATTTACGGTGAGTTGGTTAGTAACGACGGGTAGCAGTGACAGTATGTGGTGGAAAATAATCGCTGTTTTTTTTTTTGTTCTTCAACAGGTTAGGGAAGGGTTAAGCGTTCAACAAGAGATCCACTAAGGCGAGAAAAACCTCAGAAGAGAAGAACCTGCGTGCGCTTGGGTGCACGAAAAGAAGCATTCATTGCCGAGCACCCATGTATAGGCAGTGAAGAAAGGCGCACATCGAGCCCGCTAAGGCGTCTAAAGAACTTCGGTCTGAAAAGACCACCGTGTCATTAGCCGCTGTAATGGTGGTAGAGTCATATGGTGTAGGACAAAAGAAAGAAAGATGGCGCCATTTCGCGCTCTACCACCGCTGAAGTACGACACACACTCCCGCAGCGGTCAGCTGTACTAAGCTTTCGTCTTAAGACACACGCAACATGACTTACTCACTGGCTGCACAGTGAATGGAGCGAGATGTGTACGCGAGAGTCGAGGTGTACATACGCATGCAGAAAAAGCGACCTTTTGTGACAATAGCGGGGCTAGCATGCTCGCGAGCTTATCGCGCTACACATGACGTTAAATAGTATCTCAATTGAACGCGTATAAACATGCAGGCGCTCTCACAAATGCCGGGCAAGCTTTTCAGGAATATAGCAACCTTGTCTTTCGATTGGAAAACGACAAAGCGCAATACATCGCTATGAAAAAGGCAAAACATGCAGAGCGAGTGGAAACATATAGATAACTGGGGGTATATTTAACAACAAGCTGTCCACGATAACCGAAGACGAATTTTGGTGGCTGTCGTTTTTAATACTAATAGTTGCTCAGGTTTCCCTCGCCATAAGCCCAATATGATTATCAGGCACGCCGTAGTGGAGGGCTCCGGGTTGATTTCGACCACCTGGGGTTATTTAACGTGCGCCTGAATCTAAGTACACGGGTATTGTTTTGCATTTCGCACCCGTCGAAATGCGGCCACCGTGGTCGGGAATCGAACCCGCGCTCCCGAGCTCAGGAACACGACACCTTACATGCCAAGCTACCGCAGCGGGTATGCTGTCGTCCTCACTCACTAGGCTGGAAAATTGTTAACGAGGATATATATATATATATATATATATATATATATATATATATATATATATATATATATATATATATATATATATATATATATATATATATATATATATATATATATATATATTGTTGGAAAAATATCGACGAAGAGAAAGAGGAATGTGGCTCGAAGCACGCGCTAAAGCAGCAACCCACGGAGTCGGGATGCGGTTTATCATAAATAAACCCTTGTTTTACGCATTGGAGGCTCGATTTTCTTCAAGTGGTGCCGAAAGCCCTCGCAAGAGTGAACCACATCGATGGCCCCAAGGTAATCGCCTTCCAACGTACACGGTTTTATCGTGCCGACCTCTAGCTGCTCAACGCGGATTCGAGTCATGGACGCTCTCAAGCTCAAGCGCAAGGCAGAAAGAGCGCAATTAACGCGCCTTATCAACGAGATTGAGGCAACTATCGACCAAGATGCTGTTACGGAAGAGCAGCTTTGCATTCTCACCGATCGCCTCACGCAACTTCACACCGACTTGCGAGCCACTGACTCCGCCATCGTTCCTTTGTTATCAACCACGGAAGCGGAGGCAGAGTTTGACCGCGTTGTGGAATACAACGATCGAGCCACAGCGACGTACGCGAAGCTCAAGTATCGGTTACGTCGGTTTCACGAGTCCCAGAACAGTCCTCTACCAGAGACACCAATCGAACCCGTGCAACGCACGCACCAGCCCGCAGTACAGCTCCCAGAAGTCGACCTCATGAAGTTCGATGGCCAACCGTCAGTGTGGACGCCCTTTTGGGAACAGTTCAGCCAATTGATCCACAACAACGGTGGACTCACCGACGTCGACAGATTCACCTATCTACGTTCGGTCTTGACCGGCGACGCGGCGTTGGCCATCGCGGGACTTCCGGCAACTGCAAGTTGCTACGCTGAAGCACTGGACATTCTGAAAAACCGATTTGCCAAAACCGACGTGATAATTCAAACTCACATGCAACGACTCATCGACATACAGCCCGTGCCATCCTCCAACGACCTTCAAGGACTGCGATGCCTCTACGACACGGTGCAGTCCCAAACACGTGCCCTGAAGTCTCTCGAAGTACCAGAAGACAATTATTTTGCAATGCTCTACCCCATCCTCCTGAAGGCGCTTCCACACGACTTAGTCATCGACTTCAACAAGGCCATCGCACGCCAAAGTACACAGCAAAGAGAACAAGGTGGAAACACGGGCCAGCACTCTCAGGAACTGAAGGCGAGCATACAGTCTTTACTGTTTTTTATTCAAACCGAAGTAGAGTCTCGCGAACGATCTGTCCTACACATTTCCATTTCTGTCGAAGAGGACGCGAAGATGGTTAAAGTAAACGAGGTTCGCACTACTGAGACATCATCTTCGCGCCATCAACGTTTAACAACGGAGTCTCTAACTTCATCTGCGAAACCAGTTCCTAAAAAACAACCCTGCTTTATCTGCGAGTCCACCACTCATGATACAGAAAAGTGCGACTGTCCGATTCTGCTCGAGGAAAAGAAAAAAAGGCTTCTAAACTCACGTCGATGTTTCCGCTGTACTTTACAACATCATTTGGCGAAAAATTGCAGGAGGAATGTTACATGCACGAAGTGCAATCGACGCCACGGGCAGAAACGATGTGCGACCCTCGGATGTTGAAACTGACTAATGGTGCTCAATCATCACCGACACCGATGCAACTCGAAATGATTGGAGCCGATAATTCAAAACGGCGCGTATACCTTCAGACAGCTGTTGCATGGGCAGCCAGCCAAGAGGGCAAATGCCTAGCTCGAGTTTTATTCGATGGAGGCAGCCAGCGCACTTTCGTCACTGAAGAACTGGCTGAAAAATTACGTTGTCAAGTACTAGGTCACGAGAGCCTTACGGTGGGATATTTTGGAGGGCAACATGAAGAGAAGATTTTCCAGCGTGTACTTGTCACTCTAAGTTCACAGCGTAGTGGAAATTCACTACTAATCGAAGCTCTCGGCACGACTAATATCTGTCATCAGTCCATTCCACGACCGAATAAAGATGTCATCGACAGACTTGAACGCCAAGGATATTACTTCTCAGATATCGATCAAGCGGACAGCCCAAACGTGGTCGACGTATTAATCGGCAGTGACTATTATTGGTCATTTGTTACGGGAACAGCACAAAATTTGGACAATGGACTCAAAGCTGTCGAGACTACTCTAGGCTGGACTCTCCATGGGCCAGTAGCCTCTTGCGCCACAGTCACGCATTGTAATGAGGCAATAGTTTTAAAAGCAGTGGCAGATTGTAAAATTACAACGGAAAACTACTGGGACTTAGAAATAATGGGAATAAAATCTCAGGAGCACACGAAGACCCAAGACAAAAACCCAGTTCTAAATTTCTTCAACAGCACAATCAAGATGGAGAATCGTCGCTACGTGGTATCGCTTCCATGGAAACCAAGAATTCTCCACAACAACAATCTAGCAAACGCAGAGACTCGTTTACATCAGCTTCTCCGGAAGCTTCGCAGATGCCCTCAGCTGCTACAAGAGTATGATGTTGCCATACGCAAATACACCAACGACGGTGTAGCAGAGAAGGTCACCGAAGATAAAACAGAGGATACGGTATATTACATGCCACACCATGCAGTGATACGCGAGGACCGCACAACAAGGGTACGGGTAGTATTCGATGCTTCATCCCATGAAAAGGGAGAACTCTCGCTAAACGAAAGCCTACATTCTGGACCGAACCTCAATGCCGATATTATAGGTCTGCTTCTCCGCTTCAGGAAGCATCGCATTGCTTTAGTCGCAGACATCGAAAAGGCCTTCCTACAAATCAGTGTCAACAGCACAGACCGAGACGCATTGCGGTACTTGTGGTTAGAGAAGGCGCCCAGTCCCGGTCAACCATTGCCTAACCTTGCCACATTTCGCATGGCCAGAGTACCATTCGGCACAACATGCAGTCCGTTTCTTTTAGCGGCGACCATACGTCATCACCTTGATCAGATGTCGGTTAATTACCCCGAAACTACAAAACTTCTACGGAACTCAATATATGTTGACGACATTTTAATAGGAGCGGAATGCGTCGAAGACGCATTAAGACTGCGTGCGGAAGCTACGGAGATATTTTCAAGTGCATCGATGAAACTACACAAGTGGGCTTCAAATGACCCACGCGCACTTAGCACACAACCAGCACAGCCACCGGAGCTGCCTCTAGGACAATTAACTGGAGTGCTGAAAGTCCTGGGGTTGGTGTGGCATCCAGACACCGACGTACTGTCGTTCAGTCCAGGAAACGCTTTGGAATTCGTTCAGCAAAGGACCGATACCAAACGGTTCATGCTACAGACGACCTCCCGCTTATACGACCCTCTTTGCATGTTGACTCCTTTCACAATAAGAATGAAGATCTGTTTCCAAAAACTTTGGCGGAAAGGTGTTGACTGGGAAGAACAGCTGCCTTTCGACACTCTACACGAATGGAAGAGTTGGTGCAATGAACTTCCCCAGCTTTGTAATATAGAACTACCTAGGTTCTACCGACAGGGGGCGCATGGACCTGACGACAAATACGCACTCCACTTTTTCGCTGACGCCAGTAAGTCAGCCTACGGTGCCGTTTGCTACATTTCCACGACAGGACAAACGAACAACAAAAGTTCAACTATTGTTTTGCGCAAGTCCAGGGTGGCACCAATGAAGGAGACAAGCCTTGCCAGACTAGAACTGCTAGCCTGTCTAGTCTCAGCGCGGATGTACGACTACGAACGTCGAGAGCTGGACGAGGACATCACTTCAGTCCACTTTTGGACTGACTCCATGATCGCACTGTACTGGATTACCGGGGATCCGCACAAGTGGAAAGATTTCGTTCGACATAGGGTAACGGAAATTCAGAGTAAAACAGACATAACAACGTGGAGATACTGCCCTGGAAAGCAAACCCCTGCTGATTTTTTGACGAGAGGAGTATCCGCCCATAACCTACTAACAAACTCTGTCTGGTGGACGGGACCCAACTAGCTTATTTCTAAAGAGAATGGATGGCCACCACACCGCATTCTGAACTCCACAGATCTTCCACTGAGCGTCACGGAAGAACGTACTCCTCGAACAACATCGTTGGAAATTTCCGTTTCAAACGAATCACCAATTCTGGATATTCATACATTCAGCTCCCTCTCGAGATTACACCGAGTCACAGCTTGGGTACTAAGATTCGTATCGAAGATGAAGCGGAAAGATTCATCACAGGGGGCCCTGACTGCCGAAGAAATACAAGCCGCCGAATTGTATTGGATAAAAAAGGTCCAAAGTTCAGCTTTCTCTCAGGAAATTGATCACATTTCTAAAGGAGCTCAGCATATACGTGATTCTATACTCCGGGATGTGACATGCTTCCTCGACAATGGAGTTCTTCGCGTCGCAGGACGTCTACAATTCAGCAAGAAATCTTACGAGGAGAAGCATCCAATCGTCTTACCCAAGGATCACTACTACTGCGAGCTTATCGTACTGCAGCACCATCGTCAACTGCTTCATGCAGGAGTTCGGGATACACTCGTTCAAATAAGGGAAAGATTCTGGATAATAAGAGGACGACAACTAATCAAGAAAATCATCAGAGGGTGCATAGTATGCCAACGCTTCAATGCCAGACCTATGACCGCAGTAGCTGCTCCGTTACCACCGGAAAGAGTGACCGCTTCAGAACCATTTCAAGTAACCGGACTAGATTTCGCCGGTCCCTTATATGTTAAACGTTCTGAGGGCTACGCCAAAATGTATATTTGCCTATTCACGTGTGCCGTGATTAGAGCAGTTCATCTCGAACTAGTCGAAGATATGACTGCCACAAGCTTTCTTAATGCTTTCCGACGCTTCGTCTCGCGACGGGGACTTCCGTCGGTCATATATTCAGATAACGCCTTAGCGTTCAAGAAGAGCAGGAGAGAGCTCTCAAAACTGTGGAAATCATTGAGAAACGAAGAAGTTTGTAGTTACATCGCTAACAATCGTATAAAATGGAAACTTATTGCCGATCATGCACCATGGTGGGGAGGTTTTTACGAGAGACTTATCAGGTCTGTCAAGCTGGCGTTGAAGAAGTCCACCGGAAAAGCGTCTTTTACGGAGAAACAGCTACAGACTGCCATAACCGAGGTGGAAGCTGTCATCAACTCCCGACCAATCACATACGTTTATAACGACTGTAGAGATCCGGAACCCCTCTCTCCGGCTCACTTTCTCATTGGAAGGCGAATATCTGCACTTCCTGACCTAAATCTTGCCGAGATTACAGTCGATAGTAACCACCTTAGACCTATCTGGGAACAACGAGAGAAAACTCGAAGATCTTTCTGGGAGCGTTGGTCGAAAGAGCACCTCTCGGATTTGAGAACAATACCACTTCCCAAGTCCACGACTTCGTCTGACCGAATTAAGAAAGGCGACCTCATTCTTCTGCAAGACTCCAACAAGCGCCGGCAACTATGGAACATCGTGCAAATAGAGGAACCTCATAAAGGAAAAGATGGCAAGATAAGATCCTGCTCATTCAGACTACCGGGTGGGAATACCGTCAAACGGCCAATTCAACACCTTTACCCATTGGAATCAAACCCTTCGTGAACTTCTGTGCGCGGGGCAGTTTTGTTGGAAAAATATCGACGAAGAGAAAGAGGAATGTGGCTCGAAGCACGCGCTAAAGCAGCAACCCACGGAGTCGGGCTGCGGTTTATCATAAATAAACCCTTGTTTTACGCATTCGAGGCTCGATTTTCTTTATATATATATATATATATATATATATATATATATATATATATATATATATATATATATATATATATATATATATATATATATATATATATATATATATATAGAAATGCATTCTTTATCACCATGCAGACTAGGAAAAACTGGATAAAAACTCACAGGGTCCCCCTCATGTATTCACCTAAGACGACTCGAAGGCGAGAGTCTTCCGGTGCGGCTATCTGGTCGTCATCATCATCATAATAATTTTTCGTAGCATTCTTGCGGACGACGACACCACACCGACGATGACTATTCCCATTCGATGAAGCATATAAGGCTTTCGCCTTAAAGTAATACATCCTTACAACAGTGCCGGCCGCAAATTGAATAACTGTTACAGAGCCATTGACATCAGCTAACAAAAACACGATCCCCGATCCGAAAGAATGGGAAGCCTGAATACGGAAAGCAGGCGGTATAAGCCAATTGATTAATGCGGACACGCAAAACCTGCCTATCAGATGTAAGGAGGCCAACAGCTTGCACTTTGTATCAGTAAACAAAGGAGCAAGACCGCTCAGCGAAATCTAGGAGTCATTCATGCATAGCGCTTATAAATCTCATCGAGGGTGCGTCTTTATCTGTGCATGATTTTTTGCTGCTCACACTTCACTACAGTTACAAAGGCACACAATGTTCACAAATTGACCCGATACAAAGAGGTGTTATTTCACGCTGATTTTGATATAGTAATGCCCGCACGCTTGATTGACTTTATTTGAGAAGTATTGCAATGAAAGAAGAAAAAAAACTATTCGGCAGCGGGAAGGCAAAGGCCAGCATTTCCCTCGATGTCGTCATTATCATCCAGCTATCGCCGATGGCGCCCATCTCTCCCATCCAAAAGTACGCACAGCGTGTTTGTCGTATCCTCCAGCTTGGATCGAATCGCGCTTACAGCTGCTCGCTCTCCCATCAATCACGCCCCTGCTGCATTCCGAGAGAGCGCTGCGTGCTCTGATAAGAAAGAATCAATCATTAATTTTTCTTCCGGCGAAGTTGCTGTGGACAGTAAAACAGGAATAAGTGTTTATTCAATGGTAGCGGCACTGGTTCTTTCTTCCCCTCTTCCTCGTCTCGTGCATGCTTCTGCCAGTGCCTGGACCACCCACACATTGTACTCCTTTGATTATGCACGTGATGAGCTTCTCTCTACCTCTATCTCTCTCCATATACATAATCCACGTTCACGTACATTGCCCACTTGGTGCCACCTGCATGCAGATTACTGAGCTTCATCCGCTCTCTCTTGCACCCCCCCACCCTCCCCATTCTCCATTTTATTCGCAAATTGTTCTATCTTCGTGCTTCTGATTATACCCTCGAACAAGGTTCATAACTCTAGATCATTTCCCCAGTGAACATCCTTGAGCGATTACCAAGCTTCATTTTATCTCGGGTGTAAACAGGGAAGAAGTAAACAGCATAACTGCATACGATGAGAAAGTGCCCCCTTAATGAGGTGCGCGTAAGTCGGCTTAGGAAGACCCATTCCCCGCGCAAGAGGAATAAAAGAGGTGTTTCCTTTAACGTAAACAAGTTTCCATAATCTCTTGTTTTCGAACCTATATCCCCGCAGGCTTAAAACTGAGAAGAACGTGGCTGTAAATGACTTGCGCCACGGTGCCATACAACGCGGCAATTTCGGCTCTAGCTCATTATAGCCTCCGCTTCATTGCGGTGTTAATGCTCTGCGAGTTTTTATGGCAGGAAATTGTGCCAGGTCAGCGTAATTATAACGCTTGAAATGTTAACCTTCGATGAGGGCGCAAATATTTTAGCAAGAATGTGAGCAAGCAAAATTACAAAAAGAGGGGGGGGGGGGTGTAGAAAAGAAAGAAAGGGACATGAACAGACTTAAAAAAAAAAGAAAAGACCTTTCTCGAACAATTGACGCCAGAAGTTGCCTTGCCCCGTCTGCTGCCCTCCTTTAGCTAATTTTGTTCAAATCTGCACCTTCCAGGTGTGCACCCATTCACCCTGCGAGGTTTTTGTTCTCCCACTTAAACTTCGCAAACTATAATCGTGCTATAATAGTTACTGCTGTCAAGAATTGTGGTGTAAAACTGGTTCCCAGTTCAACCCTTTAGTGTAACGTGCGCTTATGACGACCTGAACCGTACGTCGTATGAATAATGATAATTTGTGAAGTTTTACGTGCCAAAATCACATTATGATTATGAAGCACGCCGTAGTGGAGGCCTCCGGATTAATTTCGAACACTTGGTGTTTTAAAGTGCTTACCTTGTATGAAATACAAATATGTATGTATGTATGTATGTATGTATGTATGTATGTATGTATGTATGTATGTATGTATGTATGTATGTATGTATGTATGTATGTATGTATGTATGTATGTATGTATGTATGTATGTATGTATGTATGTATGTATGCATGCATGCATGCATGCATGCATGTATGTATGTATGTATGTATGTATGTATGTATGTGTATGTATTTATTTATTTATTTATTTATTTATTTATTTATTTATTTATTTACAAGTACCTTACAGGCCTCGCCGAGGCATTGTGTAAGGGGGGCGATACAAAGTAAGAACAAAGTAAGAACAAATTGGGTTAACATCGAGTCAGTAGGAACAATGCAGAACAACATCAACAACAACAGCAAAAAATATCCAAGTACAAAAACGAGTCATATGTATGTCACATGAGTAGGAAAGTTTGAAACACTTACAAGAAATGTAAGTGTTTCAAAGTGTAATGTATGTATGTATGTATGTATGTATGTATGTATGTATGTATGTATGTATGTATGTATGTATGTATGTATGTATGTATGTATGTATGTATGTATGTATGTATGTATGTATGTATGTATGTAACGCTAGACATCAAGTGCCGAGCCATTACGAAGCATTGAATACAAGACTCTTTTTAGCGTACAATGCTTATTTTTCTCTGAGAGCCAGAGACAGTGCGCTTACGCATTCATCATCAGCTTGTTGAAATGCACGCTGCTTGAAATGATCCCTACGTAAATGCTTGTCGAAACATCCGAGCACACGTATGCTATCCAAAGACGGCGATAAATTACATTTTCAGCAGTGGTCAGCCAAGCAGCCAGCTGCGGCTAGAGCGCTGACAGCGGTCCGGTTCTCCTTAAGACGATAATTGAGGCATCTGCATGTTTGGTCAATGTGCATAAATGTCATCATAGAAGGATGTATTGCTGGACGACTTGGGAAGTCATTAAAAAAGTAAAACGCTAAAAACGAGCGACCAAAGGCAGGAAAAAAGAAACACGAGCGTCCTCGTGCCGTCGCCTTCTTTTGCCGATCGTTTTGAGCGCTTCTCTATATAATTTCAAAGGACCTGAGAACTTTGGCTCTTAGTTCAAAATACCAATACAGCGTGCAAGAGACTAGAGGTAACCGGAACAAGCCCAACAGAGGTCTTTCGTCCACGTGCCCTAGATCATTCTTTTGCTTTGCGACTTCGGCTGGTTTAGTTTTGGTGGCCTCTCGGGACGAGCTCCTCGAAAGTAAACACCCACGCTTCGAAGAGGAAAACTCTCGGTGGTTCACCGCCTTTCATCCTACGCCCACCACCAAGGCGCAGCCAAAGAAGGTGCCCCGTGGTCCGCACCGTCCAATTATCTCAACACGCGCGCATGTTTCGAAAAGAAAGCACGAGCGTTCGTTCGCCGAGGCCGGAAGCGTGCTGACACAAACAAGTCATCGTACACGGCAGGCTCTCCGAGCGTCTTCTGAGAATTCCTCGGCGTCACTACCGAGCACAGCGATCACTGCACGCCAAGGAAAATGCACTTTGAGGACGCCTCGTGGCAACAAAGCCTTTCCCTTCAGCCTTGCTGGCAGTTTTCTCTTCGCCAACCACGCCTGTACGTCCCAGCTTCTCATTCTCTACGCTCACCTACCAACTGCTCTTACTCCCGCCTACACTTTCTTTTCATTATCTCTCATGCTTTGCAGCACGACACACAAGTCCAACTAACCTGCAATGTGTAGCGATATAATGACCTACAAACGAGCAATAATGAAAATAGCCCAGCAATGCATTGTATCAAGTTTTCGCGATACTTCTGTCTCTCTCGTAGCGATAAAGAAGTTTCATCATAATACAAGGGTAATTTCGCGGCATTGCGTTCATATGAAAGTTGCAAAGACGAAGCGCTTTCATGTAATAGAAGAACGTGTCGCGAGAAATCAAATTCGCTGTTGTATCAAAATCAATATATTAGGAGCAAGAATGTAGCGGGGGCAATAACCGCAAGAAAGTTGAGCCCGCGAGGCGACGGAGTGTTTCCGCCATCGAGGCAGATTCCACTTAATAATGCAAACTATGACACAGCCGCACACCAATTATGCCCTTCTGGGTGTTTGAATTCCGGGAATTTTATGTAGGCCATAATGTCGAGCTTTCCCAGAATGTATAACAAATGATTTACACAGTAGAAGGAACTGAATAAGATGAATTTTTAAAGGCGCAATATCGTTCGATTTCCCAAAAAACACAGTGCTCATGTGAGCGGGCACACTATATACGACGGCGCACGTAGATTTACGTGATCGAGTAATTATTCCAAGCCAGACTGATAAGATCTCGAGGATTACTCAAACACACACACACACACTTACAGATGCACGTGTCACCAGAACCGCCCCGCAATGTACTCCGACCATAGGAGGAAACGCGTAGAAAAAAGAAGAAACATACTTCGGGTGCCCTCCTATGTGACATTCCGAGAAAGTACGTTGGGGCATCGGTAAGTATAGCCGATAGCTAAGCGCTGCTATTGCTCTAACAATTCTTCATCTCACGTCTCAATCCAAAGCACTATCTTCCACGCTGGAGAACGCGAAAATTGAAAGAATCTCCCACGATCAATTTAATTTGTTTACTTTTCAATCTACTACGCTATTACGATCGACTCGTAAACGAAGGAAGTAAAGAACGCATTAAATATTCTGCCAAAGTATGCAGGATAAAGAACCCATCCACGATAGAGAAAAGGAAATTGCGGCCGAAGGTAATTACCTCTAGCAAAAACATGCCACTCCACGTGCGACAGACATAAAAAGAAACGCGAAGGAAAGTGAGAGGCGTTGGTTTCTAGGATCACCTCGAGAGGGTCCCTAGAAAAAAAGAAAGAGGGTCGTCCGCCGTGCCTGCGTCTCGGCAAAGACGAGAAGCCAAATGCCTCCGAAGAGATGATCCCTAGCTACCCGTAAGGGGCGCTCCCACTCGAGGGTCTTAAGCAACTCGGAGTGTAAACACGCCGAGCAAGTTTAGCTCATCCGGATCGCCGAAAGCAGTACGAGCGCACCGAGATCGTAAGACATCTAACGAAGGGAGCTGATCTGACTGTCTCGTTAGGGCGTCCCCTGGCGACAGGACGCTAAACACGTGCGCGCCGATCCCCGGACGATTACCGGAAAGAAAAACAAACCCACACGTCACGCGGCCTTCGCTTGCCCTACATAGTCGCACCGAGAAGGCATCGTGACGATATGACCGACTGCTTCGCGATCGTATTTCTCCGAAGATCAAATACACGGTATTCTTTAGGTATAATACTGCTTTATGTTCTCGATAAGGAAGAAAAGATTTAGCGGACCCGTGTGCCGATATAAGAGCATTTGACGACGCCAGCATTTGTCCTCAGTAAAGGACAGGCTTTTACTCATATTAGAAAGGTTTTATTTTCCTTGTGGTGCTACATACGCCATCACACCATTTTCTGTTGAGAGAAAGTTAAATCCGACTAAGCCAGACAACTTTGCAGGCCATAAGATCACCATTTAAGCTAAAGGGCATTCTAAGTTTGCGCCAGCCTATAGTTCTTGCTCACTTGCCGAGGCTGTTTTTCACTTGTGTTAAAATGTTCTGGCATGATAGGAATCCATTCGGTGAAAATTTGAAGTGTCGTATTGGTGAAAAAAACGTGGCTGATCCCTCCGTCATAGGAATAGGTATAACACAAAAGTGAAACGTGTCTTCACAGAAGTAGTGCTTATTGTGTAGTGATATATGAGAGCTTGTACAATGTCTATTCGTGTTTGGCAGCTATAGCACCGTTTGACGTGGATGCACCCATGTTGACAGCATGTCTCTATCGCGACGACTAACGGCCATGATCATGATTAAACCGTTGTGATAGCTGACGGTGTGAACATATATTTGGACACAGCGAATCGTGAATCCCGCATAAGGATGATATCAACAAGCTCATAATCAACACTGATACCTGGTATGCACTTCTTCAAAGCGTCGTCAGTTAAGGAGAGAAACGGCACGGTGTGCGCTTTGTAGTAATGGGTAGCCGACGCCTGTGCTCACGCATACATAACACACACTGCGCTTCAGCCACACGGGAGGTAGAGGTTCGTAGCCTGAGCCGCAAACGCGTGCGTCCCGCTGGCCTCTGCCTCGCAGGCGCTGCTCTCGCTCCACCAAGGCACGACATTTGCCCGTCGAAATCGCGTCCTTTCTGCAACGCATATTGCAGCAGTTTTGTTTGTCGGTGCTCTCGCAATTGAAGCAGTCGGCGGCGGAGAAATCCCGTTGGTGCACGTGGAAGCTGCACTACTCCGATGAGCCGACGCACGCTAACACGAAGCCAAAGGCAAAGAACGTAACTGCGTCAAGGGTGCCTCGGCGACGCCAGCGCGGCCAGTCTACAGACGATTTAACCATGAACTCCGATATCGCGTGCAATCTCGGAGTAAGCGCTAGTAAGTGTCGATCGTGAAGCATTACTTCTTTTCACATCTCACAGACGGCGGCACCGCCCCGCTCCGCCCGCCGCGAAAGAGAATGTGTGAAAGATATGAGGCGCGTTCGCGCCGTGTCTAGCATCTCCCGAGTTAGCTTAGTCAGTAGGGCGTCGGGCGCTTGCCGTCGCAGCCGCAACGTCGTGGATTCAATTCCCAGCGGGGTATCTTTTTCTTGGTTTTTTTCTTTCTCACCCGTTGGCGTCCATTTTATCAACGTCATATCCGTGACGGATTTACTTGGTGGTCCCCGGCATAAAACACTTTCGTGTTAAAAACTAGCTTCGCTGCCTCGTTTCACTTCCTTGACGCTATCCTCATTACGACGCCCACACGACTCAACTAGCTTGTTGGTTTGCCTCCGAATTTTCCGCCGTACCCTTACGAAATACCAAAAAAAAAGGCTGTTGCAAAAAAAAAAACTACTACAAATAAACGCTAGGAGACCCATAATTCAGGCATCTTAAACGTGCATATGCGCGGTTTATTTCATCTCCAAGATATGCGACGCGGCATTGATTTAATAAAGGCATACATTTTTTTTCTTCTTCTTTGCAAGCACTCTCCGGTGCATTAGTTTTTGTCATAAACCCTTTCTTTTCCTCGGTTGTTTTTGTTCCTATGCCAGCACACTCTGCGGTTGAGAAATGCATTTGTTTTCAGCGCTTGCCCGCGAATATGTTGGTCTGAATATATTTGCATATTATCGCTACTGTCACCGTCCCAGGGATGCGCCATTATTTCGCCCACTTTTAAGCAACTGTGACGTCCCATATGAGAGCACGCCTCAAGGAACAGCGAACGCCGCGAGTATTCACTCCGGGCGGCAGGTGTGTGCCTTAGCTTTGTTTCCTCAAAAACCACATTTATTCAGCTTCGTCGTTATTAATGGAAGCTATTCTAGAAGACCCCCCCCCCCCACATGGACAGTGAAAGAACGTAAATATCTGTGAAAGGAGAGAAGCGAATGCCCATAGCGAGATATCTGCGTAATTCAATAAAAAAAAAAGAGTTAGATCAAAGAACTCAAGTTTCATTCATCGACATGGTTGACAATATCTCGGTTTCTCACCAGCCAGTGCGATTCATCACTTCCAAGGATTTCCCGCCATAATATAATAAGCGCTGCATACGGGAAATATACTGCTCTTACATTAAACACGTTCAAGTGAATATGGATCGCTGAAATAAGTACAGATTTTTTTCCCTCTGCTTATTGCGCGACATCAATTTATCGCGCTCCTCAATTATACAAAAATCACCACCGTGGTCTCTTCTCTAGAACTTCGACGCAGAAAAAAAAAATACGCTGAGTAGAAATGGTTAGGGAAGAGCATGTACACAAGAACAATGCAATAGTGAGCATTAATCGGTTCGCGCTCAAGGACATCATATTGCTTTGTTTCGGCGTTGAAATCAATAAATCTAGCACGGAGAAAAATTATCAAAGAAGTACACCTGGCAAGTCTCAGCACACGAGGTTTCATCGCGCGCTTCAGGAGTTATTGCTCTTCGAATAGCGAATAGGCGGTACATTTCATTAAGGTACGACGCCTGTACGACGCCTACAACAAGCTTTTTGCATTAAGCTAAACAGGTAGCGAGCAACTTTGTTCGCTTCTCGTGCCGTATTCAAGATTTATCGGATGTTCCTTCATTTCTGGCTTTGTTCGCGTGCGTCACAATGAAAATAGATAAGAGGAAGGAAGATGACAAAGCTAAAAAAAAAGACGTGCTACGTCAATTAAGAGCACTGAAGTGTCCTCAGCGCTGCGATTTTGTGCCTTTTTGTCTTAGTGCAGCTGCGATCTTACCGCTCATATTAACGCGTTCTCCTTTTTCTTTTTATTTGCCTTGTCCGTTCTGCAGAGGCGTGTTAGTAGGTGCGTGCTGAAAAGTTTATGCGCTCGTGTTTCTTTGGGCATAACCCTCTTTTCCCAGAAGCTCCGGGGACATTCCTGGCTCACGCGTTTGTTTTCTTATTACGCACATTTGTGAATAGCTGCGTTGGCACGCCACCGTGCACGACCGCGCAAACCAAGCAGCCGCGGTGAAAGGCTGGAGAATAGTGAGCGCTGTTTGGCGACAATGGCTCATTCATCTTCATTCATTTCCTCCCCAGGTTCTCCGAAGAAGCGCGACAAAAGCAAACACATGATGCAATGACCTCTCCCACCGTAACACGTTAGGCATCGAAAACAGGCCTGGTCTTCTCCGGTTTTCCCGACGGAGCTCCTTTGAGTAAAAGAGCGTCTGATAATAAAGATGCGCTGACTGAACATGGGACACATTAGCTGCCGCCAACGCACGTAGCGTTCCGCTCTTGTCTAGCTGGCGCTCGCTGATTCTGACACGCGGGCACGAGCCTGAAGAAATGGCTTTACCGCCTCTAGAGACCTCGGGGTGTCTTCAATCGATCGGCAGCACTTCACGTCAGAAGTGGTTTTTCCCTTGGCCCTCAATTACATTTTGTGCGGCGGTTATCAGATCGTGCCACACTTTAACTTATTTCTTTTTTGTTTATTTCTGTCGCCGAGAGCCCTCCTCTAGACGGAAATTAAAGAAAGAAACTTACTAGAAATAAGGTCACCTGGGAAAGACAAAAGTACAAATAGCCAAGAGAAGACGAAGGCATAGAAATATGCTCGCTGTTCAGCCTATTGGACCAGTGGTCTGCACTTGGTCCCCGAGCGAAGCAATTCGACTAAAGTGCCAAAAAAGCGAGCCAGAAATTATTTCGTGTTAATCTTTCGATGTGCCCTCTCTGAGCTCGTTAATTCGGCCCGGAGGAACTTTTATACACGAGGTGCTTCACACTCTGATAAGAATGCACACACTGGGCTCGACGTGGAGTATTCTGCGCCATCATATAACTCGTGAGATGTCGTCGCTTTTATCTAAACACTTAATGACTAGCAGATAATAAGTGTTCGTGTGTGTGTGTTCGCGTGTGTGCGTATTTCGAATGCAGCACACATTGTGTGAGGAGAAAGATCGTGCTTCTGTAGCAGAAAATATTTCAGAGAAGAATTTATATCTGGTATGTATTGACTTTTTACCGAGACTTTTAGCGCTGTCTTTTCTTTTTTTTTTTGCTTTTGACATACTCTAAAAAATATGTTCTGTTCATTTTTCGCTTGAACTTAATAATTAGCCTTTTTTATATACCTCCATACCCGGGAGGCCCATATTCTGCTATAGGTTTTCAACAACTAAGATCACTCTTTAAAATTAATCATTATTCACCGCCTTCCATCACCGTCTATGAAAGCTTAGCACAAGCGGATAATCATTCAAGCTATAATACACAACATTTCTGAACAGTGTGCCCACAGTACATGTGCCGTCATAGCTCTTGGTTGCGCTATACCTAATATGCTGCGCATCGTGCGCACTTCGTACCTGAGCTGGACGGTAGAAGAAATCCAATGCAAAATTGGCTAAAGGTTCTTAAAAAAGTGCAAGCTCATTTACAGCTGATGTGGTTCCTCACTTCACACGTCTCTGTCAACTTTCCGTTCGAGATTGCCTCCTCAAAAGTCACTCTGCCATTGACAAGCTCGTGTGTAGGTGAAGCCCAACCTTGTGATGAAATGTATGTCGGTGAGTCGCGCAGAGACAACTAGGTTTCCTGTATAACTTATCACAGCCATATTAAGGCTACTGCATTAGATGCTTCATCGAATGCGAAAAGTGACCGTCGGCGTCCGGTGTCGGCGGCGTCAACACGAACGATGTAAAAAATCTTCATGCGATGACGTCACCCTATGACGTCACAGATCGCAAAATTTTGTGACGTCACCAAAACTGCACCATTACATCAATATGACGTCGCATGAGGTGACCTCATACGGTTACGTCCTCAGATGACATCGTCACTTGACCAAAAGTGGGCCGATCATGGATGCACTGCAACACCACGTCAGGTGCAGAAAGCTTCGGGGGGGGGGGGGGGGACCACTACAATTGACTGAAAAGAAAACGATGCACATGCCTTTCGCCTTCGAGCCGTCTTAGGCGAATGCATGAGGGACCGTGAGACTTTTTAGTTAGCACTTTAGCCCCATCACTCCAAGTGGCTTTCACACTCGTCGCAAGCTATATTTCCCCATGAGGTTGGCTAGATAGCGAAAAGCTCGCCAATCTTATCACAAAATTGGGCCCCTTGATAATCAGAGACGCTTGTAAAGAACTGAGGATAAACGCTTCTTTGTAGGCGTGTGCAAAATGTGAACCATCACCCCCCTCCTCCTTCTATTTCAGCCCCTTTGCCCTTCCCCAGTGTAGGATAAAAAACCGGGCTTAGTATGGTTGACCTCATTTACTTTCCTTTGCGACTTTTCTCAATCTTTATAGCGGCTCTCAAGGGAAGTTTTCTTCGTCTGAAAGAGGCAGGAAATAATTAGCCTACATTTGTAAGTTACACGTCTAGCTGCAAATGTAAAACGGCCACTTTTTAGCCTGAGGGGATGAGTGGTAAGACGGAAAAGGCGTGAATACCTACAGGTGGCGGCGTTACTCTGAAATTTCCGTACAATCTGGCCGTGAATTCGCATACTCTCATGCGCCGTGCGCATACACTGCCGAACAACAGCGCACACTGTCGAGAACGATTGTTCCCGAAGTACGATGCCTAGAGGTGCCCCTCACCTGCCACTGGAAAAAAGGCCGTTGAGGTACCATATAGAACGGGGTACGCGGTGAATTTGCCGCTTGACGTCAAGCTCTCAGGACGCAATTTAATTGAGATAGGCAAGGTGTTAGGCTGTATTAGAAGTTAGGCTAGGTGGCGCAACGGCCATCAGCTCGTTAAAAAAAGAAAGAAACGGTCACCGCATTAATCTAGTAATACTCACTGTGATAGCTGAGCTGCTAAGGCGTTGCGCTGCTAATCTGGAGGACACGGGTTCGGTATTAGGCTGTCGTGGCCGCATTTCAACGGGGGAGAAATGCAAGATCATCCGTGCACTTATATTTAGGAGCACGTTAAAGAACATCAGGTGGTCAAGATTAATCATGAGTCTGTCACTTCGTATTACACATAAGCGTGTTGTAGTTATGGCATGTAAAACCCCAGAAGTTATCTTTCCATCCATCAATACAGCCATCTGTCGTCGAGAAATTTAATCCAGTCTCATCCCTTTGTAATTTAAACGAGTAATCACTTTGTGATTCTCCTCAGGCTTTTTTTTTGCGTGTGTGTGAAACTATTTCTCTTAAAGCGCCGGTCTGTGCTTGTGGGTTCCCCGATCGGTTCGACCTCTTCGTTTTGGTCACTGCAACATCGGCGCCTGCGAGATGGTCCCCTCTTCTCTCTGGCTCGGTGGGACGCCAATGGCGGAGCGCCAGGCAGGACCCGCAGCATCGATTGCGCTGGCCGCCGGTACCAGTGGCAATCTGTATCCATCGGCCGGCCAGTCGAGCAGGCACTAGCGCAGAACCAATAGAGTCTCTCAGGGAGGCACAAAGCATACGGCTGTATCGACGGTGCGCGATCACCCTCTGCTCGGCGCATTCTCTTTCATTTTTTTTTTTTCGTACCTTGTAGCGCGCTTGCCGATCTACACATTGAACCACCAGACGTGTCTGCCGCCTCTTCCCCCATACGACGCTCCGCAGTCAACCGTGCGCCGGCGGCAGGCACAGTGGGTCGAATGCTGCGTGCGGAGCGCCTCGAGAGAGAGAAAGCTGCATCCCACGTTCCGCCGCCGCGTCCGTAGTGGCAAGCGGATTAATGGGCCCGCGTTGGTTGCCTTGGCTCAAAGGAGAGCGCGCCGCTGGTCCTTGCTGGGAAATCGCATCGCGCCACGCAACTCGAGGACCCGTGGGACTCCATCGAATGAAAAGGAAACGCTTCTCTTTCGAGGTGGCTCAACGAGAGTTCTTTCTCCCAAGGAAGTCTTTACGTACCGGCACCCAAACCAGGCCTATAGAAATCCACGAAACGGGAGCACTTCTTTACTTTCTTTCAATCCTAGCAAATCAAGGGGGTGCCATTAACAAGAAAAAAAGAAAGAAACAAAGAAGGAAAGCTTTCTACAAAGGTTCTCATCAAGTGTTTGCTGCTTTACGCAAGTGTGAGATTCATAAACATAAAGAAAAATTAAGTAAAAACATGGTGCTTATTAAAAAAAAAAACGAAAAAGACAAGGATGTGATATTGAGACTCAGAGAGACTGTGCGACCGCAAGCACTGAATATCCCTTATTGGTGCTCTTGACCGAAGGAATTGCATTCTCTGCAATTATCGACCATCACTGTCGACGGCCGCGTGGGAAACACGCAGTGAGGTAGGGTTGGGTAGTGACAAAAAGTTGATGACCAGGAAGCGAGTGTGGTCATTGACAGCATTTATGGCTATCGATGTCTCGCGCTCGCGCAAGGAAATAAAAAAAGGCGATCGAGAAATATAACCAGCAAGGTTTCAGCATCATCGGAAGAGCAGAGAGAAACATTCGTAAGGGCGCCCGCTGCGAGCCCCTCCCCGGCGATTTCATGCATAATACATTGGCGGTTAATGCCCACGCACCTTCAGCGACCGAGCGTTCGATAACAAGGCAGCGCAGGGACGTGCCGCCGAAGTGTCGCCGGCGGCAGTGTGGTGCGGAAAGCCCTCTTCGGCGGCCGCATCGCAATCACCGGAGATTAAGTTGGAGCTATCGTGCCAAGCTGTCCCCATTATCTCGAACCCCTAGCGCACGAAACCGCCTCGATAACCCCGCGGTTCATTTATGGATCGTGGCTCGTTAATAATTTCCCCTACAAGCGCGCACCACGCTTCGGGACAGAAGAGAGGACACTGGGAGAGCGGAAGTGTGTGCACAGCGGAAGCCGGCGTGATGTCGGCGACGAGGCGTATGGCGCTGCCCCTCCCCTGACGTCCTTTCCGCGTTCCTATGTTTGCGTGAGCACCGTACGTCCAACGTGCTTCCCGCGGTTCCTTTCTTTCCAGGCCACACCACCGCCTCGTGACGCAGAGCAGCGAATCACGCTGGGTTATTGTACCCCGTGCCCTTTTCTCGCTTCCCTCCTAAAACGAGAACGCGTACAGCCGATGGTATCACACGTTGTGAACGGAGGCCGAGAGTATACATAACAGAATGACGCAATAAAGGTGTGCGTAAATGACGATGCGCAAGGACTTCCGATTTGCGTTCGAGCAAATGCTAATATAAGATCATCTTGTGACCTTTTTTCTTGTGTACTACTGAACAAAATAATTTAATTTAGGAATTTTACGCGCCAGGTCCAAGTTATGGATGGTTGGTTTAGGGGGTTTTAGCGTGCAAAAGCGACTCAGGATATCGAGACGCCGTAGTGGAGGGCTCCGGGTAATTTCTGCCACGTGGAGATCTTTTACGTGCACTAACATCGCACAGTGCGTGGGCCTCTAACATTCCGAAACTATTGAAATGCAACCGCCACGGCTGGGATTGAACCCGCGTCTTTCGGGTCAGCAGCCGTGCGCCGTAACCCATGAGCCACCGAGGCGGCCACAACCATGATATGTTTATGAGGCACGGCGCAGTGGAGAGTTCCCGAATAATTTCAAGAACCTGGGCTCTTATAACGTGCACCTAAATCTGAGTACATGGGTGTTCTTGCGTTTCGCCTCCATCAAGATGCCGCCGCCGTGGCCAGCAATCGAACCCGCGTCCTTGAGCTTTGCCGCTGAGCACCGCTAAGCCGCTAACAGTGCTCGGCAGTATCGAATATATATATATGTATCTTGGATACTATCTTAGGTACTATTTGGGTACCTTGTATCTGTATCGCGATACGTCTCGCAAAACAAGCATCTGTATCTGTATTTCCGATACATTCAGCAATGTATTATGTATCTTAAGATAAAAGATACTGCTATAGAAACAGCACCGTGCTAAATAATAAACATCAGCTTAACTCCGCTGATACTGCTGCCTGTAAGCCACCAGAATAACACTAAACTGCGACGTTCTTATATCTTTCCGCCAGAGTGCTGTAGTGAGCACAGACTATTAGTTATACGCGTCCCCATAGGTGGAACAGTGTCACATGATAGCGCTCGAGCCATCTCGACAAAAACAAGTGCTCGAATGTCTACGCGCAGTTGTGCAGTTGTCCTTTTGTTTTCTTGATGTTTCCTTTATTTTTAGTTGTGTCGGTGGGATAGCATTTGTTCGTAGCGACGGCACTTTGTTACGTACTACGATACGTGCGGCGCCTTCCGCTCAAGTTCTGATGCCGCTATAGTGTCGTTATCGAAGTTTGTCTCGCATGATGCTTCCTTTCAGTCTCAAGAATGAAAGGTTGGGGTTTCTTTGTGTCTCGCTGCTTTCACACATCAGCGATTTGAGAGATCTCGTGGATGTTAGCTTCACTTCCATACGATGAGATTCACTCATATGCAAATGAGATTCTCATAGCCGCCGCACCATCGGTGCCTATGCTAGATGCAATAGAACAAGCATTTACGTCCCAGAAGATATTTTGGCGTACTGTATTTTTGTTCTTCCTACTAAATTATTCAAGAAGTTCATTTAATGATAACTTGATTGTTAGCACAAGTGCTCTCTATGCTGTTCTTCGTTTGCATCCCACACATTACCTGGGCTTCTGCATATAGTTTTAAATGCGAAGCATTTTTTAGCGAACCAAAGTACTTTGAGCGTTTCTATCTACGTATACCTGTATATCTAGCCGCCTATGTCTGGGCGCTGTCGCGATCGTCTCCTTATTTTGGTATATACCGAAATTGGCAAAAATGAACACGAGTGTATGATGAACACGATGCGTGGGTCACGACATGAATAACGTGAATTACCTGTCGCGTACGTCATGAAACCCTTTGCACCAGTCACGTGTGGCACATACGCGCGCATAACACGGCTCGTGGTAGACGAGTATGCACCACAGGTGATTCACAGTCTATATCGACCCAGGGACAGTGAGAACAGACTTTGTAAATCTTAAAGCGACAGCGTTAAGGAGCCTGTATAGCAGAAAATCGGTGCCGGCGACGACAGCGCTGTCGATGAAAGAAATGTGCCGATCGAAACAAAAACGAAAACCAAGGCTCGAGCCGGAATCGAACCCAGGCATTCCGCATGACACTCAAGTATTCTACCACTGAGCCAGGCCAGTGCTTTGAATTTCTTAGGAAATTCAAAGCACTGGCCCGACACGACATGCGAGCGTCGTGTCGGGGCAACACCACTTGTGGTTACAGTGTTGGTTGGCATTTATAACATTGTAATACCCATTGACTCCGCAAGCTGTAGTCAAACGTTGCTCGAATACGCCGATGACCACTACTTACGATATGTACATGATCGAGCTGAAAGGGTGCATTTCATTGCAATGAAACTGACATCGCTTTTGTTACGTCGGGCCATAAGCTACCCTTTACGTGCCAGTGTAGTCGACCTGGCGGCCGCCAACGATATGCTCACAATCGCTAAATTTACAGAAAGACGTCGATTCACCAAGCAGACGACTGCTTCACGTGAAATCAATTCCCACAATATGTGGGATCTGCCGCAACTTTTTGCTCGGCTATTTACTGTAATATGTCTTTTTTAACCTGCTCCTCAACTCCTTGTCTTCTTTATTCATATTTTTTAACTGTCTGCGTCATTGCTACTATATTTACATATCCACATTTCATGTGAGTTTACTGTTATGTCAAGGCGATGTTGAGGACAAAGGTAAAATAATTTGAGCGCGCCTAGAGTATGGCATAACAAAAATTCTGCTTACTATTTAGTAAAATAGCGAAATTGAGTTTGCATTATAATAGTGGAAATTATAAAAACAAATTTTAAAGATCTTAGGAAGGGGATTTGAGAAACATAATACCAAGCACTCCATTTTTCTCATGAGCTCCTCCACGAGTCGTTTGCTGCTATTTCAAATAGGCACTGAGTTTTCTATTGTCTGAGCTTAATATTAACATCTAAGTTGATGATTCATCATGCTCTAATGTGATAGCTTTTTGGGGAGCCGCCTGTGTGGTGTTTATACAGGCTGTTTCACGTAACTGTAGCCAAATATTTACAAAGAAGTGGTTAACATTAAAACCAACGACATGGTTTGCTGTCATGTGTCTCTCGTTAGGGTGTTTTTATATATCGCTTAATTTGTTGATTAAATGAGATGAATTATGCAATATTTTTTATGTTTACTTTAGGGCGTTTCGTTACGTTGTAGAGAGCCTTCCAAAACAACCGATCCAGTTTTTGGTGGAACCGTACATGCTGCGTAGTTATTTTTTCCGGCGTTTGAAGAAAGCCGGTGAAATATGGTCACGTTACTACCATTGTGCGCTTTATACCGTAGTGCAGCGCTCTCAAACGTGCTTCGAGCACAACAACCGGTGCGTGGACAGTGGTGAAATGAGCGGCCGTTGCTCTAGGCATCGGCTTCACAGTGCGTCCACATGTCTGGCTGCCGCACATGGCAAGTGAAAGCCATCGCCCCTGAGAAGCGATAGGATGACGGTCCGCGCGCCGGTTGTTTCGCTCGAAGAACGCTCGAGAGCGCTGCAGTGCGGTAGCGCTTGAGCGCCGTCACGTGGTTTGATTTCATATTTCGCGGGCGTTCTTTAAAAGCCAGAATATATTCGCCACGCAGCATATACGTAGAAAAAAAAGCTAAATCAGTCGTTTTTAAATGCGCTTTATGACGTCACGAAGCGCACTTGGCGCTAAAGTGAATATTAAAAAATGTAGCATAATTGGCCTTAGTTCATTAACCAATTAACCAATGAAAAATACTACAACGAGCGCCACATGGCGGTAAACCATATGCCGTTGGTTTCATTCAGTCGCGGTAATCCGCTTGTTTTTTTAAATACTTGGTTCTACCTACGTGAAACAACCTGTCTGCTTATTTACTGTGATTGTTTAATACAGACCGCCCTCCTATTTGACTTAGACATAATTGCCTTCCTTTTTGAGGTCATCGTAAAGTTTTTTATGTTTACTAATCAGCAAATAAGCAGAGCTAGAGAAGAGAGAAGAAATAGTAGAGAAGGAAAGGCAGGGAGGTTAACCAGTATAGGACAACCGGTTTGCTACCCTACACATGGGGACAGGGTGGGGGAGATTTAAAGATGGAGAGGAAAGAGAGAGAGAGAGAGCAGAGCTAGAAGTGGCAATAGTGTGAATAGTGGTGATATACTGCGACGCTCTGTGTCACTGGGATACGTCTGAGACGTTTCTGGGCGGCACAACTAAGAAATGGTAACGAACGCTTTACGCCAGCAGCTAAGTTGAATATGAAAAAGCATTGCCGTTTCATGTGCTCAATGAATTGTGAGCGCTGACTCTGTAGTTATCGTCTTCAAACGATGTATCACAAAAAATGTTGCTACCACCGTTGTTGCCGCTCTACTCCTGTCGGGGGATGCGGTATCACGAAACCGGTAATACGCTTACGGACAAGGTAAGACTGCACAGCGGCATTTGCGCCAACGTGCGGAGGCTTCTTCATGACGGCCTTGCAAGTAGATGGCAACCCGCTAGCTGGTCGCCAAGTGGAGCAGGGACACCCACAAATTACAAAAGGATCAAGCAGAAACCACACTGACAGCGCAGCCTACAAAGAGCTGTCATGTTAAGCAGCCAAACAAATCCCAATAAGTTATTTCGGAATGAAACTAGTGCTTCGAGATAGAAAGACGCAACTTTCGTAATACAATCATACGTTTAATTAAAATTAAACAAAGTTAGTCGCAGTTAAAAAATTTTGAAGTGAACACTTTTGTACATAGGTCTTTGCTGCTTCATTATATGGATATAATAGCAGATTTTCCATTGTATCGAAGCAGGCACGTAGCCAGGAATTTTTTTCGCGGGGGGCCCACTTGCTGAAAGCCTTGACTATTTGAGAAAAACGCCTATTTTCATGATTTATTTTCGGTAAAACACCATGTATCATAAAAGTGTCGGGGAGGGCCCCCCCCCCTGATACGGGCCTGTGTCAAAGTATCTTAAAATACAATTGGGAAGCATCGTGTCGGATACAATAATTCCGGAAGTATCTTGTATCTGCATCTCAAATACTTCTTGTCCGGGTATCTTGTATCGTATCGCGATACAATTTCAAAGCATCTTTGCCCAGCCCTTGCCGCTAAGCTACGACGGCAGGTTGTGTACTCCGTTAGGAGGCCCATGTAGTCCTGCCCTCTGGTCCTTTTAAACAGAGTGGGCACATACCCTGCGTGTCCCAGTCATTGCCTACTCGGCAAGACTGCAGCTGCCGGCGCTCACAAAGTGAGGTAAAGAAAGCTTCGCTTTCAATGACTCCCCCCCCCCCCTACTTTTACTGAAACCGTAATGTAAGTAACAATGAGCGTCGACGACGACCTATTCCTTTAGTCTTTTATCAAAAACAAAGATACTCTTGAGCACATTAGTTTTAATCAGTGTGCCGGAACGGAACGAAAACCACAAACGAAAAACGAAAAAAAAACTATATTTTTGACCGGAACGAAAACGTAACCAAAACTTTATCTATTTTTTTTTTGTTCCAGAGTGAAACCAAAATTTTTAAAAACGGTTTGCGGTTCACGAGAAAGCTTGGCAATCCGGAACAACTGAGGTCATGCAACGTGAGCATTTATGCATATATCAGGATACAGTATTAGCGTGTACTTCAGGCAGGAATTCCAAAAGCAAAGCTTTGCTAAAATTGTGCGGAAAATGAAAACAGTCGCAACCAGAGATGTTTATATTAACGCAAGTGGACTTTTGCGTGCCTGTCACGCAGGCCAGCGTAGAGAGGGCATTCTCGGCGCTGAAGTTTGTTACAGTGAAAGCTGTTATGAAATCACAACCGCCGAATTTGGCGCCATAGTTGCTCGCCGCCGGTGTCCGTAAGCGCTGTCGCGTGAAATAAAAAAAAATGAAATGAGAAACAACTTTCTAGGGTCGGATGGGATCTGAACCCACGCCCTGTGCGTGGCAGTCGAGTATTCTAACACAGAGCCATGGTGGTGCTTGACACTCCTTCGCAAAAATACTCTATACAGGTGTCATGTCGGGCAAAGAATCGTGTTAACATATGTAATATAGCGTGGCAGAAGAGTAAAATAACAACCTGGCGTCACACAGTGCGAATTCCGCAACAAGTCGGTCGCTGAATGCTTCCAACCCATTACAAACGGCTCAGCCATAATTCTTCATCGTCATCAGTCACATCACAAAGTGCACATAATGCCTTACAGTAGTGTAGCGAGTACCACGATTATCCGAAGAATGAAGAAAAATGGCATAGTGCGTGCTTCCGAAATTCAGAAAAATTATGATGATTTATGGTGAAGTGGGTACCTTGAACGTGTACTTGTATAGTTGCCCCTAGAGAGTCTATACAACGGGCTTTAGATAGGCCGCTCTTTCGGCTTTCTCTGCGACTGTGCTGCGTGCTCCGCGCTAGCCTGGGGATTTATTTCTCTGAACAGCGGTCTCGCACATCATAGAGTACACTCAATGACGTGCTGCTTCCGAGATCGTGCTCACTCCCTTGACACAAAGCATTGAGCCCGCTAAAAAAAATCAATTGACTTTTGAGAAAATAAATACTATGACTTTAAAGTGTACTGGTTTGTGCCACTTGGTAAGAATTCGTGGTACAGTTACTTCCGCTCCTCTGAAGAACGTGTTTTACCCCTGTCCCACATTCTTCAGAGGAAGGCAAGTGACCATATCACAAATCCAAGTTTTTTATGATTACTTTAACTTCAAATTTCTACACACAAATAAAAACCGTTACGGACCGTTACGGAACATTTTTTTTTTTCGTTCCGGAACAGAAACGGAACGGAACTTTTTGTGGTGGAACGAAACTAAAACCGAAACGAAAAACATTTCGTTCCGACACGCTGGTTTTAATCGCTCGAATTACTCCCATTTATACAGCACGAGCTGAATGAATGTTATAGTATACTGATTGCACGAATTAGTACATATTTCAAGATTTTGTTCCCTTCAATATTACAACGATACCATGACGGAGTGCCTCGTCATAAAATGTATCTCGAAGCAAATCTTCAAAAGACCGACTCTTGCACGGCGGTTTCGCCAGAACCCAGCTTAAATAGCAAAAATCCTTTAGTGACGTTTAAGTGTGCTAAAAATGTGGAAGTACGCGTTCAGGCCATAATTAAGACGGAGAGAACATTTCGCTAAGAATGCTGCTCTATAACCCTCACCAGTGAGCCAAGAGTTGACATCGACCCCATGGTCGATGTTAACAACGCTGTTAGACTAAGTGAAGGCCCCATTTTGTCTTTTCTTTCGTTTGTAACGCACTCAGAGAGCCCACTGTGAACGATAAGGAGTAGCCAAACAAGCAAAAAACTAAGATTGTGATAGGTTACACAATCAAAAAAAGAAGATTAAAAAGCAGCACAAATCAGGAATGAAGGTATATCTAAAGTACTTGCATATGAAACAGACAGGTTAATTACCGTTTCAGAAAAAAAAAATGCTACGAGTTCTCGTCGTTTCAAGAGCCCATGTCTTGCGCTACTTTGCTTATGCATTTATGTTGATAACTCAGTACGTAAAAACCCAGCCGTCTTTCCTCACCATGGGGAGGCAGCAAAGTCGCCTCGATCAGCAATCGAGGTAATGCGCAAGGCTACAGAGCCCTTCATGATGGTCCCTACAAGCCCTGATACGGGAAATGGTCAGTACGTTTCGGAAAGAGCCCCATTCTCGCCCGTGCCTGCTGCTGTCCCCCCCCCCCCTTATTTTTTTCTTTTTTTTTTTTTGTCGCGCTTGCAAGCGATGGGCAGCTACTCGCCACAATTACACAGCGACGCGGCCCACCGGACGCGAAAGAGCTTCTCCGGCTTATCTCGGAACGCGCCAATCTCAGAGCTCTTTCGAAAGTGCCATACATCACCGATCACTAACGATGCCCGAGTCGGCACCGAGCGTCGAGAAGAAGCCCAGGCCCGGTCGAGCGGCTTCGGTGATCAAGCTCCGGTTGATGCCCGATGGTCGCGGTCATATACGGTGCCGTCAAAGAGCGAGTATACGACATGCTCGGTCTCAGCTGATAGAGGGCTCGGCAACTTGCGTTCGCTACCATTTCGAGATTTTCAACCCCAACAGATAAAAGAAGTCTGCACGTGGCACGAAGCCTTTATGTCATAACATGTTTGGTAAAAGGGAGGAAGGTTGGGTAAGTCGGTATGGCAACATCGTATTTATCATCGTTTGCGTCTTTTAGCGCTGCAGTGATTATGCTTCGCAACATTGTACGACGGAACACTTTCTGTTAGCTACCTGCAGAGTGTGACATTGTGTGGATTGCGCTATAAACAGTGTAACGCTCGCTTCGTGTATTGCACAATCAGCTATGCAACGGTGGGTGCCTTTCCAACGTCTGCTCTGTTGGGTATCTATGTGTGTGTACCAGTCTTAACCTACTTTCAGGCGTATAAGCTCAAATTGAGCTGTAAGCAATTAGACGGGGCCGTTTTCGTCACATTAACGATGTTCTTATCAAAAACCTTCCCGAACAGCGTCGCCTTACGGGAGCGTGCTTGGCTAAGTAATGTCTCCGGCTGTGTGAAATAAGCCGTGTATCTGAAGATATTGTTGCTTAACTACAGTAGTCAAACGTCATGCACGGACATCAGCTGACCGACATGAAATACGTAGCAATGACTTCGCCACACTGACTCGCGCTTTATTGGAAAACGATATAAGCGGCGTATGGACACTGATTCGATCCTCCACTAGCTCAAAACGTGCTTCCCGAGACTGCGCCTTAATCAATTCATATATTAAAGTCACACTCTCAATTATTTCCATTTTTGGCGCGCATTTAGATTCGTGCAGGCTGCTGATATCTTCCTTCTAAAAACTATGTTTGCAGACGACAGCAACGTAGCCGACTACTTCCATGAGCCACGTTGAAAGAGTTTGTAGATTTGTCACGAGAGCACACAAATTGGAATAGAAACATCAGTGAACGTTTTTTTTTTCTGCACCTCTAATCTACTCTACTGCCTTAGGAAGATGAAGGCAACAGAGAGACCTAAACACAGACATCTGAGAGCGCAGGATTTGCGCATAACTTCGGCCTATGCCTTTTCGTTCCCTACGTTATGGTTCTCACTGTCTGGTACAATATACCGTACACAGCAACAAGGGCAATACAGCGAAAAGAAAGCCGAAAATTCTGTGTTAGATGCGCCTTTTTCTAGATCTCGGAGCAGCTATAGTGTTTGAGAGGGCGGCGCAGAAACGAGCGGCGAACTTGCTACTTTTCGTTCTGGCAGTTGAGCGATTAGGGCGCGCACCACCCGTTCTCCGTGAGAAGTGGGCGCCCGCTCCTTTGCTTGCAGTGACCGCACGATGCAGGCTGCGGCAGCGCGTTGCACGCCGCAGATAAGTGGCACGACGCTCTCCGAGTCCGGCGACCAGAGCTCGAGCCTGCATGCGCGAACGAGCAAGCGGCCCCGCGCGCATAGCCCATCCATCTCCGCCGCGAGATGATTTCATCGGGCCGACGCTTGCGGTTCTGTATGCTGGGGTAGAACTATTCGGGGCGTCCCGCGACATCAAACCTGCAAGAGCCGTTTCTCAGGACGACGCAACGCTTTATTCTATTTTTTCCTACCGCCGCTTCCAAGCGTGGATGCTCGCTGTCCCTTCTCAAAGAACCGTAGGCTTGGCGACACTAATTTCGCCTTCCAGCTGCTTTGCAGAGCAGCCCGACGCACCCTCCAATTCATCAGCAGATTTCTGTTCTTAGTACCTTCAAAAAATTCATTCTTTTTTAAACTCCCGTGTCGGGAATGGCGATCGCTAAAAAAAACATTTCGCTTTGACTTCCTTAATTTGAAATTTAGTTAGGCATTCCAATAGAATGGAATAAATATCCCTGTGCTTAGATTTAGGTGCACGTTAAAGAAATCCCGGTGGTCGAAATTAAACTGGAGTCACCCAATACGGCAAGCCTCATAATCATATCAGGGTGTTGTAGCGTAAAATCTGAATTATTATTATTATGATTACTATTATTATTTAATAAATTAGGCTAGTCGAGCAAAAATTTCAACCAAAATAAAAGATAGATAGATAGATAGATAGATAGATAGATAGATAGATAGATAGATAGATAGATAGATAGATAGATAGATAGATAGATAGATAGATAGATAGATAGATAGATAGATAGATAGATAGATAGATAGATCTTGTTCACCTACTGCCACCTGTCGGGCTCACCCAATAAACCTCCTTTCAAGATATATATATATATATATATATATATATATATATATATATATATATATATATATATATATATATATATATATATATATATATATATATATATATATACTGTGGCTATATAGCGCGAAGCAGAGGAAGACGAGGCGGCAGAATAAGAACAGTCGGCCCAGCGTACGGGCGTTGTCTCTTGTTTCTCTCTTTACAATATATATATTTATATAGCGAGAGAGAGAGAAAGAGAGAAAGCGACAACAAAAGAGCTTATACCTTTCACTAGTAAAACGGGAGCGGACTGAAAGCATTCGGTTGTTAACGATCTTCAGGAGCACTAGCTGAACGTTAACGTGGCAAAAAAAGAAGAAAAAAAAAAGGAGGAAAACAGCCAAGAGGATGTAGCAAAACAAAAAAAAAACGTACGACGTGCTCAAACATATATGTCGAGCAATTTAATTAACTCTTTAGGCAATATAGACCGCGCCAGAACAGTTGTACGTTTTACATTTTTGAGGAAACAATAACGAGAAAAAAAATGAAAAGGGTTCTCTTACAATGTTTCTTTATTTTGCTTCGTCCATTAACTAAGCAGAAGAGAGAGAGAAAGGAAAGGAGCAAAGATAATTTAACGCTTGCCTGAAGAGAACCGCGTTCTTCAAGAAAAAAAAAAACGGAAAGAAAAGGCAATGCTCCCACTACAACGAAGAGCCGTGAAAAGCAAGATAAACAGAGGGTGGAAAATTGCGCGAAACGGCCGAAGGAATTGGAGACACTTTCGCTTGTTCCAGTTTCACTCAAAAAGGTTCGAAAATAGTAAAAAAAAGTTCGACCAAGTTACTGCAACGCTGACAAATATCGACAGCGCTAGAGCAAAAAAAAAAAAAAAAGGTGATGCCGCGGCAGTAAGAGACTCGAGCGTAGGGGGAAAGTGCGTACACTGAAAAGAAGGACGCCCATCGGAGCTGTCGGGCCCATGCTCATCTTTTATCCGCTCAAACGTGAAAAGCGCCTGTGGGCGGCTCATATCGCGTGTCGCCTTTTAAATGATTCTCCGCAGCCGCGCGTCGAAGAAGCGGCCGCGACGAACGTAAATAATAACCGCGGCCCACCGTGACGCGGAACCGGTGCCAGATGTGCGGCGCGAGCTCGGTATTAATGCCCACTCGATATATATTTATATAAACACGGCTCTCCGGCCGCACCAAGCTGGACGCGTCGGCAACGCGCGAAGCCATCCCCGATATAGCAAGCCTGGCAAAGTGGGCCCGGATTATTTTCGATGCTCAATACCGCCTTCTATACGCGCCCTTGCTCGCGCCGGCATCGAGCGCATGTCCTCGTATTCGGTTTCGAAAATATTGGCGGCGAAAAGGTTCAGGTCATCGAAAGGGAACACTCCACCGAGACGCACTTGAAATTGACGCTGCTAAGTTGACAAAAAGGGACACACACAAAAAAAAAACCACGCTGGTGCGGTCTGCCTCGGGTAGATGCGCCTTTTTGTGGTATTGTTTGAATGCGCGTAAACGGGAATGAAATTGCGAGACTGCACGAAAAGCGCGCAATGTGCGTCGACGAAGAGTGGCATTAGACTTTTTTTTTCCTTTTTATTCATATGTCCTCAAGGAAAAAGCGCACCATAGATCTCGCGTATTTATTTTGAAGCATTGATTTCCTATCACGTTTCTTACTTTTCCTACTCGCCATCGAAGCATATATATTGATTACACACATTTCGCCAATACCGGCATTTAGGTTGTGCCTATACGCTTTGTCCTGCCTACACTCGGAAGGCTGAGGTGTTTTCCTGTACAGACCTCCTTTCGAGCGGCCTGCCTCGTATAGCTTACATCGCATCTGTTGGACGCTTTCTCACGCTTCCCTGTGTTATTACGCATTTTTGTTCGTTCCACTATGACTATGAGAGATACGATATTAAGCGACGCGTTAGCTTTTCGTGGGCATGGAAATTCCTCTCTGCTTACAATGTATACATGGCGGATAGCCATCTTCTCCTCTCTTACGTTTTATTTTTCTTGCGCAGCGGTCCACAAACTTGGAACTCTCATCTGCGTTGCTTTGAAGGCGAAAGCTGTTACAAGGCAGCCATGACATATGATGTTTTGTCTTGGTCGGTGCGCATGCGGGAAATGCACTCTCCCCATGCTGCACGCGCATATTCTTTCGCGCCCAGGTCTATACCCACGAAAAAATATATACAAGTAAGCAAAAGGCTGATAAGTACGGTACGTTCCATTACCCGCTCACTGCGGATAGTGTTTTCCCGAAGCAGCGGGGGCAGTATACGTGGCGCGGACGGTTCTGAGGTAGAGCGCGGAGGCGTGTGGAAAATGGGAGCGTAGCTCCGAAGACGGCAACGGACTGGAGAGTTCTTAACGTGCGCGCCAGGGGCTGCGCACCGACGAGCAACGAGGCAAGAAGCAGAGGCGCACAAAGAAGAAGGAGGAAAACAAATTAAAGAACGCTAGGACGAGTTATACGACAACGTGTTGAGCTTTGTCTATGAGATATAGTTTCTGCTCTGTCGTCCTTACTTTCACCCGTTTGCGCGCTCTGCTATTTTGACCGCGAGCATGAAAAGAATGGTATATTTATTTGCAGGCTGCTCCTACTCTTCTTTGCTGCGCCCTGTCCTGGAAAGCTATGTTCTGCTTTTGAGCTGAGATTGCGGCGGTGAGACAGCGCACTGCTGGCGTGCCGCACTGCATGCGTGTACTTTTATTTCGTCGCCCTCGGTACATCTTCCTTTTGTTTCGCCGTTGTCTCACGGATCGCATCCTTTTTTTTTCTTCTCTCTCGGCACCGAGTGCGGTAGGCTCCAACATCAGCGCAACTTGAAGGAGTGCCAGCGCACAATGTCGCACAGTGTCGCGCAGCCACCACCTTGTTATCGTCCAATAAATCCAAATGTCAAGCCGCCCGCGCGAGGTGCGGAGAACTGAAAGTGACGAACAAACACGAAAGTAAGCGCTCCTTCGTAATGGGGAGTCTGGACAAAGAGGGAGCGGTCCTGACGACCGCTTCCAGACGCCCCAATGGCCACCGTGTAGCTCCGCAGGTGGGAGTGGCTGCATTCACTCACCCCTGCGCTGAAGGCTACGAGCCGCGGCGGAGAAAGAAAAAAAAAAAAAAAAAGAGGTCGTAGACGCACGAAGAAATGCGTGTCTTTGCCGAGGACACTGTGAATTCGTGGCGAGGTTCAAATGGTTTCACCCGTCTGATGGGCCTTGCCGACTTACCGTCTCCTCCGGGTCTACTTTTATGCACACTCGCCCAGTTTCTTCCTTCCTTTCGGATCTTAAAATGAAATGGCTTTTCGGCGGCTTCACGGTGCTCTGGACGAGAGAATTCGCGAGTGAATGGCATCGCGTTCTTTGAGCTCTGAACTGAGGAGTGCTGCCTTGGATATGGCCACTGCGTGTGAAAACCGCGATAGCTCTCGAACACGGCGAAAGAAAGAGTAATAAAATTAAGCACTTAAATATAGCGTATTTGATACATAAGGTGATCCCGCAAGGAGGTAGAGAATGCATGACGAGCATAGACCTGTCCGTAATCATCATCTACTTTCTTTCTTTGAATAAAAGTGAGCGTTCCCGGCATCCAATTTTACTTCAGCATCAATTATCAAGAATGGCGTTTAATATTTGTTTTTTTCAGTTATAAAGTTCGCAAAGAATACGCAAGATATATTTTTAGTTTTTCAAGCACTCTTCAGTGTTTTCTCATAGAAAATGGCCCGTCCCTTCGGCAAAGAGGATAAAAATCTTGATTTCTATGCCTTAACCTCGAGACTAAGCCTATCCTTCCTAACATCCATATGCTTTTACGTCACCGAAGCAGGCGGTATCATAGGGCTTGTGGATAGCGTAGAAATTGTCACAAAGTTAGGTATACCAAAAAGTACGAAACTCTATGACTGTATATTCTAAAAACACGATGGCCACTGCAGGGTGATTCCACGTAAGATCGAACAAACGATGGCTGGTCGACCTCTCAAATTTATTTGAAAATTTTATATATTATTGCCTGATGAGTGGAAAGAAGAGATCCGCAATTTGTTTTGCCGCCAAAAATTTTTTCGAACCACAGGAAATCAATAATGACGAAGAGGTGGAGTGGAGCGCTCATCCGCTCTGCTGTTTTGGCCAACTTTCGTTATGAATTGCACAAAATATATTAAAGTTAGGTAGCTGAAATTTATTTACCTAAATATATGCATGTTTTTGCTTCTGCTCAGGTATTTTTAGTTTTTATGTGTAGGGTAGATGTTTTTATAAAAAACCTCAAAAATGGCCCAATCGGCAAAATTTTCTTTAATTTGAAGGTCTTTATCTCAAAAAAGCCTTGTAGCAGAGCGACAAAAATTCCGCATTACGTTCTTCGCATGCTTATCTACCAAACTGCCAAATCTTGTATTTATATAACTTTTCAGTAAAGAGATATGATCGGGCTAACTTCAAGAAAACACCGAACAATGAAAATTTCTGACGACAATTAAAAAAAAAACGGCATTTTTTAAATTTCTTAAACTTCGTCCACTTATTCTCCTCCACATCAGCTTTCACAATCATTAAAAACATGTTGCATAATGTCGTTGCACTAATAGTTACGGCCCCTCCAATGAGACCCTTTGGCAAGGATGGGCAATTCCGACTTCTTGCCCAGCAAGTGTATAAAATGCAGGCAGGATTGAATTTCTTTTTATTAAAAGGTCAGCAGGTACCTAAAAAGGTGTCGCCGGCACTGAAGACGTAAATTTTGAAATTATTTGGTCACTGCAGCGGCCACGAGCTCGGAGCTACCGAGTAGGCGCGCGCGCACCCGAGATGCTCGTTGTAAGAGACGGCGCAGTGAGAGCTCGTTCTCGCGCCCTCAGACCGATTGAGTTCGAAACAGCAACACCTCTCGGGTGACTTGAACGCACGTGCACTGGAGCTTCGCTATTCTATCCGCCCTCTGTTCGCATCTCAGCTAGGCGCTGATAACACGGCGGAGATGGAAGCAAGATGAAAACTCTATAAGGGAGCTATGAGCGCTCGCTTCACGCACGCTGCTGCCACAGAAACTGCGCTGCGCCAGTTGCGATCAGTGGAAAGCATGAACGTGGCGCTCCAGTGGCAAAGCAAAATATGAATTGTCAAATGAAAGAAAAGCAAAACTATCGGTAACCGGATGCGCTTGTCTATATTAGATGTCGGCAGCAGACGGCGTGAACTGGCCGCGCGTTCGGTGCGCTGTTCACACTTCATTCGGCGCGGATAGTTCTTGTGCTTTGCTCTTACTCTACTCCTCCTGTGCGTCTCATGACGAGAAAGTATAGCTCTGAAGAGTCTATTGTGGAGACTACCTTTCGAAGCACAAGAAGCTTAAAGGAGTACTGACACGAATTTTAAAAAAATTCGGATTGTTGCTCTAAATAAAAATACTGGTGTCGAGAAACCTAAAACGACTATTGTCGTGCCTGGGGATGCATCCTATATATTTTAATTAGCGCCACCTTAAAAAGACACTTTCGGTTTCGATATCGAGGGGGTGGCTTCTCAGTGTCGTTTCATAGCAGTGTGACGTCACGGAGATACAGAAATTCGCGACGTACTAGCGGGAAATCCGTCATCTGCTCGTGGTGCAATAGACAACGATGAGTGAATTGTCGTCCAGTGACCCTGACAGTGATTTCTACGATTTAGGCTGCATGCAGGACGCAGAACTCGCGAACTCGGAGGAACTGTCTTGACTTGTCGGGATAATGTCCTTGCAGTGTGGCTGGCTTGCATATGCTCAGCGACGAAAACTTCAAAGTCAAATTAAAATATTTTATACGTGTTCTCCGACTCCAGTGTGTGGACAGCGTGGACACTGCATACCAACGAAGCAAAAAATGTCCCTTTTGCGATGTCTCAAAATCGTGTCAATACTCCTTTAATTATTGCAAAGAAGCCAAAATTTCGCAGAGTTACCGACCTAGACATAAATGCTTTGAAGGAACGTTTAACGCCCGAAAGATCAGTGACTGTCAGTGAGACGGACTACTTGTGCTAAGCGTGCTTTTGCTACCACTGCAATGAAAGATCTTCACGGAACGCACAGTTTAACGATGACATTCTTATGCCCCCTGAAAATGAAATCGACGCAATTAACCAGATCACTGCGACTACCGGTGCACGTGCGTTCAAGTCACCCGAGAGGTGTTGCTGTTTCGAACTCAATCGGTCTGAGGACGCGAAAACGAGCTCTCACTGCGCCGTCTCTTACAACGAGCATCTCGGGTGCGCGCGCGCCTGGTCGATAGCCCCGCGCTCGTGGCCGCTGCAGTGACCAAATATTTTCAAAATTAACGTCTTCAGTGCCGGCGACACCTTTTTAGGTACCTGCTGGCCTTTTAATAAAAAGAAATTCAATCCTTTTTCAAAATTGGCTAGCGCGAAAATCGACAAGGACTAAGAAGGAACACTGATGTACAGGACAGGCGCTAGTGTTCATCAGTGTTCCTTCTTAGTCCTTGTCGATTTTCGCGCTAGCCAATTTTGAAGATTATGAACCAAGTAGCCCAACAACGTATACTATTAAAAATTCAATCCTGCCTGCATTTTATACACTTGCTGGGCAAGAAGTCGGAATTGCCCATCCTTGCCAAAGGGTCTCATTGGAGGGGCCGTAACTATTAGTGCAACGACATTATGCAACATGTTTTTAATGATAGTGAAAGCTGATGTGGAGGAGAATAAGTGGACAAAGTTTAAGAAATTTAAAAAATGGGTTTTTTTTTTAATTGTCGTCAGAAGTTTTCATTGTTCGGTGTTTTCTTGAAGTTAGCCCGATCATATCTCTTTACTGAAAAGTTATATAAATACAAGATTTGGCAGTTTGGTAGATAAGCATGCGAAGAACGTAATGCAGAATTCTTGTCGCTCTGCTATAAGGTTTTTTTGAGATAAAGGCCTTCAAAGTAAAGAAAATTTTGCCGATTGGGCCATTTTTGAGGTTTTTTATAAAAACATCTACACTACACATAAAAACTAAAAATACCCGATCAGAAGCAAAAACATGCATATATTTAGGTAAATAAATTTCCGCTACCTAACTTTAATATATTTTGTGCAATTCATAACGAAAGTTGGCCAAAACAGCAGAGCGGATGAGCGCTCCACTCCACCTCTTCGTCATTATTGATTTCCTGTGGTTCGAAAAAATTTTTGGCGGCAAAACAAATTGCGGATCTCTTTTTTTCACTCATCAGGCAATAATATATAAAATTTTCAAATAAATTTGAGAGGTCGACCAGCCATCGTTTGTTCGATCTTACGTGGAATCACCCTGCAACCCTTAACCGTAAGTGGTCAAGGTTCCTAGAAATACAGACAGAAAATAAGATCAAATAGAAAAGAAGGAGTAATAATACACGACAGAATGATCAATGTTCGCGTGTGGCGAGTACATGAGAGGACGGGTGCGTCGCGTGTTTTTGAGCGAAGTGTTGGCGCGGAAGCCTCATAGACAGCGTCGTGGTCAGCGAACACAAATCGCCAGCGTAGCAGAAGGCCTGAACAAAAAATCGCCGAGTCAGGAGAAACAGTAAGAACAACAACAATAACAACAGCAAAAATGACAGAGGAGAGAGACGCGAAAGGTTGCGAAGGGGGTGAGGGGGCTACGCTTCGACGGGGCAGCTGCTACTCTTGCGGGCGCGTTGGTGGGGCCCGTGCCGCAGACAGCAATCAGCCCCCGCGGAATTGGCGCCAGCATGCCAGGCAGGACTCGGTAAAGGGTGTAGCATTAGGCCCATGGCGAGAGGTCGATCAACGGCCGAAGGGGGAAGGACGCCTCTAATTAACGCGGCCAACGTGTCTTGCCCAGCTAGATACACAAGCGAATAATGTGGACTTGGGACGGAGGCAGAAGGCGACGTCGGACGGCGCAGGCGCGTAGACTGACAGGACGCGTGCGCTAGAGCTGGTCCTTACACGGCTGACCGATGCAGTTACTGCGCCTGGCCAAACGATCGACCTGCTCTTTTTCTCTTTGCACGCGCGAAACTACCAGGCGAAAACTGCCTTGGGAACCCTGCGCGCCCGCACGATGCGATGTCCACCCCACCCCTTCTTTGCGAGGTAAAATACACACAAACAAAAAAGGCTTTCTCAGCTAGCTATCGCACAGCTGATGCAAGTGTACACCGCCACTGGTCACCCAACGCGTGCCGTACCGCGTATAGCTTGAACGGCTTCACGTCGTGCACGTGTCTTTAAACGTAGGGTAATCATTCACCTCTTCGTCGACATACAGCAAAGAAACGAACTAAAAGGGGGCGTAATTACAGCCGCGACATCATTCGTCTTTTTCTTTGCGGGTGCCTCGCTTATGTGTAGCTCTCATTTTACTTTATCCGAAGGTCTCCCGCATAGATTGATTGCTTTTAATTAGATCATCACTCATTATTAAAAATTACGCTTTGGGGCACTTTTCTTATACCGAGAAAATAGCTTATCGTTTTCCAGGCGCGCAGAAAGCAAGGCCAGCTTATGAGCCTGCCCGCGAATCTTGAAACGTGGCCAATGTCATTAATTAATGTCATGGCGTCGTTCGGATACCTTCACTCAAGGTATAAATACGCTTTACTTTATTTCCCGCAAACAGTGCTTCTCGTTCGTTGTCCTCATTTCGCTGATGTCCTCAAGCACTGGCGATAACATCTTCCAATGTTTTTAAAAATATGATTATCCCTATTACGTGAAAATGACTAGCCGTCACCATTATATGGTGACTGAAGCCCTTTCATTTATCCGATTTCAGTAATATCACTGCGCCTGAAAGCATCCTCTTCGCCGCGAAAGCTTCTCACTTTTCAGAAGCCGATATAAATAAACACCCAGGCCGCTTTGCATCTGAGCCAAGTAGCAAGCCCAAATTTAGCGACGAGCCTTTAATACGAGTAGTTGACGATGACGTCATCGCTATATGCGCAGACCCAGTACGATGCTCGAGAAACCCGTGCACCAGACGTATCCGCGTTTCGCTGTCACCAAGACGAAGCAACCGGTTATCGCGGACTGCAAATAGCTTAGCGAATTATCCTACTATAATGACTCCATTGAAGAAAGAACAAAACGGGAAGAGAAAAATGAGAAGCAACAAAAACATATGAATATAAAGAAGAGTAGAAAATAGGAACATCAGCAAGTGAAAAACGTTTTTATTCTTCGTTCAGCTCTACAGATATGCAGATCTAATCCAATCGATGAAACGTGAGTGATCTAGTCTTTGATGGAAATCCGTGAGAGGTTATCGAAGGAGGAAAGCCGTTGAAAAAAGACAAGACATTCTATGTAATCAATGTTACGCACATGAAACATAATTATAACAAAAACTTTTCGACTATCTATCTTAATCTGGGCACAGAGGTGCGTTATTTAATTATTTTAGTTTTACAAAGTGAATTCCAACGAGAGCTTTCACACTCTTGAGCTAACATGAAATGCGCGAGTCCTTAGAACTACGTGGCTAAAGAATTGGGAAACCTCCTCACAACGCTAGCTTCTCCGGACTACTGAGATGTACCCCCTTTGGAATTTGCCAAAGTCATGACAAAGTTGGCAACTACTACACTTGACCAGGACGGAATCAGAACTGCGATGTTGAAGCTACTGTTTCAAGAGTCTGCAGATCTTTTGAATCTATTAAACTGCTACATTCGTAATGCATTGGTTCAAGGGGACGCAACATCACTAAAGACATTCCGTTCGTTAAAAAAGCAAGAGACTTATGTGCTCGAGGCATAAAACGGATTCCTTCATTAGCAGTTCAAATGTAGCGAAGCTTATTGATAGGGTCGTTTATGGACAGATAATAGATTTTCTTACTGCGAAGTAGTTGTTGAGCCACTATCAAATTAGATTTAGATCTCAAGGAAAGAAGGAGAATGGATCGAGGGGCCTGTTTTCGATATACACCCAAATGAAGCCGGCATGTAATGATAGGCGGCGTTATCTGCAATTTATAATTGAAGAGTAGTAAGTATGAGATAAAAGGGAAATGCGGGGACCGAAACCCACAACATTCGTATTACGCTTGCAATGCACTAGCAGTTACACTACGGCGCATGTGGTAGTGGCACAACTGGTAATTTAATATAGCACGCGCAAGCAGAACTTGAAAGGTGAGTTCGCAACGTCTGTATATAAAAATAGTACGCGAATTTAGTTATCTAAGACATACATCTAAAGCATGTGACAGCACTGACCACGCGACTTTAGTAGACCAGTTACAGGGCCACTGATTTCGGCATATGTTGGAGAGCACGGGTGAAGTAAAGCCATTAGAGGGAATTCCATTAGTCGTAAAGCTGTTTTATGACTCACAAACATAAGAAATGCGGCGTGCCTCCTACTGGGATAGGTACTTTCATACGTTTGATTTATTATTGGGCTGAGCGAAATTCCTCTTAACCAGGGCGTAAGTACTTAAATTTACACTGACGATGCGGCTTGTTTTTTTCGTTGATAAGTGGTAACTGCTCCTCTTACCAAATTATAACGTCGTATTTGTGCGGTAACTAGAATGCTGGCAGGAAAGCATGCAGTTGAAGCTAAATGCTTGCAAGTGTGCTAATCTCAATTTTCCTGGTTAAACCAAGCGCACGTATTGTTTATTTATTAGCCGGAAGATATCTCACAAGCATAGTCATTCAACTGCCTCGGAGGTATTTATAGCATATTTCTTAATTTTACCCTTTAGTTTTAGCGTTACGTGTCTACCACATTCTGTGAATGTTAAGCAACAGCACATCAAGTATGAGAACAAAGTTACTGTTACAGTAACAACTTTGTGGCATATAAAATGTACGCTCAACAGGTTTGAAATTTCGCTGTCCTAACATCCCGTAGCGCCATCATAAAGCTTCGGCCGCTAGTCTTAATAAAACGAGACGCATTGCGCTTGTACTTAAGAATTACGAAATGCTTGGCTTATGGGATATTATACTCGGTAGCGTTAATCTCCCCTCACTTACGCTGATTTTTACGCAACCCTAAGAACTGCCAGAATTTCTCAAGGTTATATCAATTACCTTTAAGCCAAACTCGAATCGTTATCATGTCCGCAACAGAATTACTTTTTTCTGTGCACGGACCAGAGATTCATAAACCTGAAAATATACTTGTTCAAACATTTTTTCATGCACTGAGTGCTAGAATTCGCGATGTGCTTCCCACGTAGAATTGTTCCGTAAATGTTGCTACATAACATTTCTCCTTTATGGTCACACAAAACTACATTAAAAATTTGTTGTTACGAAATTATCTAAAAACACTCGAGAATTCACGAAGCATACGCTCGCGACCCGCCGTGGTAGCTTAGCAGGCAAAATTGTCGCGCTGCTAAACTCGAGGACGCGGGTTCGATTCACGGCCGCATTCTGACGGGGGCAAAATGCTATAACACCCGTGTACTTACGTTTAGGCGCGCGTTAAGTGACCTCAGGTGGTCAGAATTAATCCGGAGTCCCCCACTACGGCGTGCCTCATAATCATGTCATGGTTTCGTCACGTAATATTCCGTGTATTATTGCGTTATGTTCGTGACCCATAGCTACGACATATCGTACCGAGGAAAGAGTATACGACAGCGATGGCCCGCATTTAACTTACCCGGAACAACTTAAGTCAAAGGGGAAACACGAAAGCCGATAAAAGGACATACAACGCGTCTGACGTCGAGATTATGCTATCATAGTAAATTTCTTTTCGCGGCATATCAGTTTCCTGTTCTGGGAGTCTGCTACAACGCTGATGCATCTATGTTTCGCTGTTTTTGCGCCCAGTCCTCATCATGCCCCGGGCAAAGAAACGAAATACAAACGGACGCACCAGCCGAATTTTTTTTCTGCCGCAGAAGCGGCAGATCTTGCAGTCTGCTCCCAATTATACCGATGGGCTATTGCGCGCACGCCACACCAACCGTTTCTCCGATCAAAGAGAGGAAGGGCTCAGTAGTGCAAAAACGAGCAGAACTTGTACGTAGTCGCGGCTTCAAGCATAAACACTCCGGAGGGAAATTTGGTTCTCGTGTGCGATTGCTGCCCGTTATAACTCCATGGTGTCACCGGCGGAGGGTAAAGGACGGTTGCCAAGACAGCCACGTTATAGCAGAATATGTGTGTGACTTTCGGTATTGTGCATTAGGATGTTGACCTTGACGTCACCGCGAGAAGGAGAAACAGCTACTTGAAAAGCAAAGAATACAGCGCAGTGCCAAATCCATTTAATGCTCATGCAAACTATATCACCGCGAGTTCGTAGCGCAATAAGCAAGCAAATCAAGAACATTAGCATCCATAGCTGATAAGCGTTGTTTACCTATCGATCTTTCATAATACGATTGCAGCTTTTTTAAGTGTCGCGACAGATAGGCCAAAGGGATGCACTTATTGCCAGTGCAACACATCGCCAGTGCTCACACTTAAATACTTAATCGCCCAAAATAGCCTTTACCCCAAATACTCATCAATGTGTACAAACGCGCAAACTGCTCTAAGCAAGAACTCAACAATTAGAGCAATTTAAGAACAACAGTACACCTTCAATATAACTGTAGTAATTAGACCAAACGCTGTCAGTGCGAAATGCCCTACTGAACCGTGACTAATAAGAAAAAAAGCAATGCAAACGAAGCAAGCATTTTCCTGACAGTACGCTGACGCCAATCCACGTTGCAGAACACACCGAGGCACACTGTTCGCCCAGTTTCACCACACACCAAGACACACTGCAGTTGGTTTTCACACTTTCTGCGCGCACCGAAAAGTTATGGCAATCGCTACACGTTCCGTCGAATGATGAAGCGAAAAGCGTTTGCGAAGCCGACATCGCCACACAGACTATAGTTGATGTCGCAATGCTCTCACTGCAAGCAGCGCAGTAGTGCAATGTGCTGCGAATGCTCTTAGGTGTTTCTTACGAAGCGCTGGAAAACCTTATGTGCGGAGGAGAAGATAATGCGAACATTGCTCACTTGCAGTAGTTCTTGTCCTTCTTCAGAGTGTTCATTTATTATAAATACCTGACCACGAAGTTTTGTTTTTGAACGAAACGGCCGATTCACTCCGCAAAGACGTCTCTTCCCTGACCGATTGTTCCTGTTTTACCGGTGACAGCGCTCATCAGAGCAGCTTTAGATTTAGGATGTGTTAACTTACAAGCGCGTTATCAGTCGCAGCCATCCTTTGGAACTTGTATAGCGCAGCAACAGACGTTTTCAGCCATTCCGGTATTCTGCTGTAAGCAAAGAATTTTGCGTATAGCGGAACACTGGGCGTAAACTGCGCATGCGCGCGCCTTACCGGAAACGTGGGATACGCCCGATACGCCGGGAAAACATAGTTGCACAGCTGGATGCGGTTGCCATCCGGCTCGAATCTATCACGTGGTCGTAGTGCGCTCTGTGGGGCGTAAGTTCCGAGCTGACGCTCCTGAAGACTCGACAGTGAAGTATTGGTGACTATTTGGCACTGTTTCTGAGAGCCATACTCAAATTATCGGTGGTGTAGGCATAGCGAGTTGCTGTATTGACTCAATATGGCCTCTAAGGCGTTGCTGCAGCGCACGCGACAGGGGACAGATGCTGCCGGGATCTCCGAGGACATACATTACGAATTTACTTATTCCGTTTATTCTCTGTACCTGGCCCCCGCCACGGTGGTCTAGTGGTTATGGCGCTCGACTGCTGACCCGAAGGTCGCGGGATCGAATCCCGGCCGCGGCGGCTGCATTTTCGATGGAGGCGAAAATGTTTGAGGGCCCGCGTACTTAGATTTAGGTGCACGTTAAAGAACCCCAGCTGGTCGAAATTTCCGGAGCCCTCCACTACGGCGTCTCTCATAACCATATCGTGGTTTTGGGACGTTTAAACCCCAGATATTATATTATTATATCTCTGTACCTGGCGCCACTTGACGTCGGCGTTCTCTTTATCACGTAGTTCAAATGATAACGCAATACGAATAAAAGTAAGCATGAAGTTAACTTACACACAATGAACATGGCTCAGCACAGTCTGCATGTTCTAGTTTGCGGTAGTAAATTCAAGCTCATGGTTTTCTACTACACATACGCATAAGCGGCTATGAGCGCAACGCTAAACTACTTTGTAAGCATTCTTGCGGTAATCCGGTATACGCTTTCAGTAATCCGCTACGACCTTGTTAGACGATGGATGGATGGATGCTATGAGCGTCCCCTTTAAAACGGGGCGGTGACATGTCTGCCACCAGGCTCGAAGAAAAAAAAAAAAAGAAAAAAAAACCTTCCTTGTTCATGTTGGCCTAATACCTTATCTACATTGATTAAATCTATGTTATTATACCAAAACAATATAAATTCCACTGTCCATCTCTCTGCCTCTTAAGGCAGAATGACCTTATTTTTCCCCCCTTATTTATTTTTGTTCTTTATCTTACTTTTCTGCCACCAATACTCTACCGTCTCTTACTTATTTCTATCGCGAACGTGTGCAGCTTTCCATTGTTGTCCCTAAAACCCAAGGCTTCATGTAGACTCGTGCCCACATGTATACCTGGGTGAATATCGCCACATTCAATCAGTACATGTTCCACGTTTCCTTAGTTCCCCCGCAGCATGTACATTGTTCTTCTTCGTTACTGAATCTCGCTTTATAACTACGCGTTCTAAGGCAGCCCGACCTTGCTTCAAACAGTAAAGCGCTTCTCCCTTGAATATCATAAACCTTTCCCTCCTTATTCTTTTTTTTTCCCTTTCGGTAGTTACTCAGAGCCGGCTTCTTTTTCATCGCTGCCATCCAATAAGTCCCTCTCCGCCTCTCTGACCTTTCCGCTTAATGCTCCTTGTTGCCATATCGCCCGCACTGCTAGCCGTATATTACTGGTGAGCCTCCTAGTTCTTTTTTCTCCACTGCGTGTCAACACTTTTTCTATACAAATACCTGAAAACCTTCTCTGCCCATCTAACTGTTCTTCATTTTCCTCAGCCTCTCTTCGAATCTCATTTTGCTCTGAGCTTCCCTCACCTCAAAGCCTGTCCATCCATATCACCCTTTACAGCCTCATTTGTCGTCTTCCGTGAGCGCCAACGCGAGGCGGCCCCCGTCCTTTGATTTACATCCATTCCTGATTGTACCTCTGACTTCATGCACACTACTGAGTTCCCAAATGTAAGCCCCGGGACCATCACACCCTTCCACAGCCCTCGAAGCACCTCGTACCTATTGTATCCCCATAAAGCTCTGTGCTTCATAATTGCAGCATTCCTCTTTCCCTTTGCTACCGATGCTTTCTCTTGTACCTCCATATATCTATCCCCCTCATTTACCCATACTCCGAGGTACTTGTACTCGCTTACCCTCGGTATTTTTTGGCCCTGTATAAAGACCACATGGTCTTCGTGATCATTGAATACCATCAACTCCACATTTTGTTGCACTAAATCCTAGTCCTAGAGCCTCACATTCCCTTCCGCATATATCTGCCAGTCGCTGTATATCATCTTGACTGTCCGCAATGAGACAATCAATCATCAGCATAAAATAGACCTGGAAGCTTCTGCTCAACCATCGGGCCGACCTGCTTGTGTGACAAATTAAATCCAATGTTGCTACCTTCTAGCGCTTTTTTCCATCCTCACCATGTACAGCATGAATAACAGCGGGGACAAAGGACATCCCTGTCTCAGCCCCTTGCTAATTTCAACGCTGTCCTTGCTACTTATTCCTTCCCATTCTATACAAACTGTATTTTCTCGGTATATTTCCCTCAAAGCTGTATACAGTCGTCACCTATGCCCACTTCTTTCAGTATATCCCTGCCCACTTCTTTCAGTATATCCCGCATATACTGTATAGACCTTATGCAAAATTGCTGCCATCTGTGCGAGGTTTGACGAAAACTACTGATTCGGCGCCATGTTGGAGGCTTGTGTCCGAATCGTATTGCTAAAGTGAGCTAGAATAGGGTAGTGGGCTTGCTGGGGTCCCTGCTTGACGCGGTATGTCACATGTGTGGTGGCGCCACCAGCGACTTAAATGTAGGGCACTGCCTGACGGAGGCGTTTGTGCGCAACTGAAGACATTTTGTGCGCTGTTATCATATGCACTGGACGGAAATGCACGCGAATTTCGGCAGTGTAAACGGCGATGCTGATGTCGCTGAGACAATAAAAAACAAAGAAACTAGCGCGAGCTAGGTGCATTGGCCTACTTGGCGCGTAAGGCATGGTAACCATCTAGAACACTGTAACATGTGTATGCAGCTCTGCTGTTAGCCAGTTTATCTGAATTAAAATGAAACAAACCGAAGACAGTCAGTACTCTCCTGCGAGTAAAGCTGCAGAAAACATTCTTTTCTGAAACTGTCGCCGTAACTCGCGCGAACATTTGCATGCACAACTAGATGCATGCAAGGGATGCTGCGCAAATTTGAGATGCATATAAATTGCTCTTACAAATGATAAGCAGCGATTGCGAACTTTTCAAAGCTTACGCGTTTCGCGGCTATCAATTGTAAAACTGGATTCTTTGCATTTCTTGGGCACTACCTTTCGTCACGCGCGCCTTTTACGAGCGTGTGAAATTACTGCCGATGCTGACCTTGACACACACTCGGGAGTTTACCACACGCTCTTAATGTTATACATTCCACAGCATTTAAAAACTTGCATCTGCTCATTCTTCTGCAGATCTCCGGTACATTGGCTCTGTAATTTGGCTATTTCTGCACTGAATATTCCTAAGCAAAGTCTGTAAAAATCCACAGATAAGAAAGACAGGAAGCCACTCTCCTCAAGTACTGGGCACAAGTACATGAACATTTATTCATCATGTATTGGGCACAGGTTGCTTGAACAGTATCACCAATGGCATGAGAACGTACCTTCTCGCCTTCTTCCAATCGCTTTCTCTTTCGGGTTGGTCTTTCTCGTGGTGTCTTCTTTGTCAAATACGACGCCAAGTTAGGCAGGATTGTAGGCACAGCGTCCTCTCGTAGGCAAGGTTTCCCACGTGTTTGTGCGTACCGTAGCACATACTTCGGCTCAAAATGAACTTCACACATGGCAGATGTGTCGTCCGTGCTTTGTTCGCTCGTTGCAAATTCCTTTCCAGAGATTCTCATTGCTTTCTCAGGGCCGTATCCTTCGGAACGCCTAAGAAAAGACGGCTTCGCGCTGCCCTTCACGTGGGACGTAACCTGTCCGACGGCCTGGCGCAAAACAGGGTTTTGCCCCCGCGGAAGCATTTTAACCCTCGTGAGACGGTCACTGCTTGTCAGGCCACATCACTGTTTCGCAGAAGAACCTAGCAGACTGAGGATGCAAAGCGCGAAGAGTTCTCAAAAAAACAAAACCTCGCACACACGGACCCCGACCCCACTTCAAACAGGCAGCAACTGCCCCAGCGCACCAGCGCCAACGCTCACTACATTTGATGCGGCGGTAGCGCCGCGCCGCGGTGGCGCGCCGAAGCACGTGTTTGTGACATTGGCGGCGTCACGCAATGCATAGCGCCGGCCGGCGAGTGAGCCCACTACCCTATTCTAGCTCACTTTAGTATTGCTATCGCTGCTATAACTTCTGCTTGTATCTGCGTTGATAGTCGGCAATCGGTGCATAAAAATGTCAGACGAGCCTGTACACGTTACCAGCATTTCCTAGTTTTTACGTTGGCAATTATTACGCGTGAAGAACTACCTCGCAACGAGAAGAGGCACATGTTTGTCACCGAGTCACGTGTAAGCCTGTCATCGCTGAGACTGAAGCTTTGCGCTTGGTTATAAATTTGTCTGTTTTTAGTGTAGCGAATGAAATGTTGTTATATAGCTATCGGAATATCATGCGTGTGGTGTAGGATTTTTGGGAGGAGGCATTGGCGCGCGACGCGGCTGAGCACAGCGATGACGGTAAGAAAGTGCTGTTGACCCATTTCAAAGTGTATTTCATAAGGGACAGCTACGTCGACCTAATGTATTGTGCATCTTAGTTAAAAAAACGCTGTCCTGTTTGTTGTTTTTGAAACAATGTAGTCACTGACGTATGTTTTGCATAGAGCTACCACACGATTAAAATGTAAGAAAGGTCCGCTTTTCACGCACGTGAAAAGTGAACATGAAACGCGTTAGTTACTCCAAGAAGTAGGCGCCGATTAGCTAGTATTTTATTGAATTGCCTTCCGACATGTACTCGTAAATAACACGATCCGCCAAGAGTATTCACGTTCACATCGTCGCTTTCGGGGCCTACTCGAGCCTTACAATTTCAACCCGTGCAGCAAGGCAGTTTTGCGTCGCCGACTGAACGCTTACGAAACCATCTCAGCGCGCAACCAACGGTAGCGCACCGATGGTCGAATTTAACACATCTGCGGGAACAGCATGTTTTCAGTTTCATACGAAAATGCCACACAAAAGCATCTCTTAATATTCATAGCACACAGGGGTGGATACAGGATCTTTTCCCGAAGGGCGAAGCGTCAGCTGGGAGAACCTGACATGTGCTCTTCTCGGAATATAAATAAAAAAGAAAGTAGGGGGGAGGAGGTGTCAGGCCATCTGGGTCGCCCCTCTGAATTCGGCAGTGATAGCACATGAAATGCTTGAAAAATATCATAGTGAAGCAATACGCGCGCAAAGCACCCCGCCAGACGCTACCTTTTTAAACTACACAGTCGAAAACAAACTACAAAACAACACGTTCCAGCACAATCGGTTCGTTCGCTGAGAATCGATGACGCGTCTGTCTAACATGTAATTGTTATCGAAATGAAATGAACAAAGTAATGCTGTCAACAGGGGCGTAGCCAGAAATATTTTTCGGGGGGGGGGGGGGGGGTTCAACATACTTATCGATGTTCGTGCGTGCGTTTGTATGTGCGCGTGTACATATACGCCAGCAAACTGAAACTTTTCGGGGGGGGGGGGGGGTTGAACCCCTCCCTGGCTACGCCCCTGCTGTCAAGAGCAGCGCAGGCATGCGCGAGTAACCGCGATTGCAGCTTTGGAGCTCCTACACGAAGTCGGTTTGTCTGTTCCTGCAAAAGTACACGGCGCGAAACTGTCTCGTTCTGGCATGACACGAAAGAGTGTTCTCCGATGAGTTCCGATGCTGTCACATACCGCATCTATTAAGAACGGCGAACGTAAATACGGCGTTAATCGTAAGCAGTAGGCGGAGCAACGGAACGATCTGCCGCTTCCGTCGGCCGCAAGAAAATCTAATAACACATGGAGGCTAGTTTCCTGCTAACCTTTTTCAGCATTCCATTTCCTCAATCTCAGCAACACGGCACATGAAAAATATGTCGGCATTGCCGTCCCTATCAGCGCCACACCGTCGTAAGTACGCTCCGTGTGTGCACATGCGGAGCGCGCTTAGCCTTCAACATGGCGGAAATGCGCACTGCGGCCGCTAGATGGCAGCAATTTTGCATAAGGTCTATACCAAACGGCTCAAAAAAGGCCTATCAGCATTATGAGCACTAGCATTTGTTGTTGGGTAGTGATTT